>NW_016157384.1:189884-328786 GCF_001687245.7 Rhagoletis zephyria
ATCTTCAGTAGTTACTAAAATATCGCAGTTTTCGTATTTCTGGAAATTACCGTTATATGGGAAGTGGGCGTGGTTAAAGTCCGATTTCGCCCATTTTCAATACCAACCTACCTTGGATTAAGGGTTACGTAGGTTACGTACCAAATTTCGTTGAGATATCTCAATTTTTGCTCGAGTTATCGTGTACACGGACAGACGGACAGACGGACAGACNGACGGACGGACAGACAGTCACCGCTTAATCGATTTCTCTTTTCATTCTGATCATTTATGTATACATTTGTCTATATCTATCTCGATTCGTTTTGCCTGTTACAAACAACCGTTATGTGAACAAAGTTATAATACCCTTGTGCACAAGTGCGCTCGGGTATAAAAATGCAGCATGCAGAATATATGTCGCGGCTATTTTGTAATTTTTGAAATTTAAGGATTTTTTCATTTTAAAAGTTTTAAATACTTCAATATGTTAACATTAAACGGTGAAGATTTTCTTTTTGCCAAAACGAACCAATCTAGAGAACTAGTATGTCACCAAATGAAAAGGAATTATGTAGATTGATTATAAGATGACGATGATTTGCGAAACAAAAAGTGCAATTTTTATTTGGCACAATCGAAATTCATACTAAAATTGTTGTATATCTATATGAAGAAATTAATATATAGAAAAATATTCCACGGCAATATATAATTTTTAATGACTTTTAAGCTAAGGCGTTCGAGTAAACGTGTGAGCTTAGCTGGCTGTATTTGGTGCTACAGGGCGTATACGTTACAGCTACGTGTATATGAGCACGAGTTGTTATATTGACCTTTTTTATAGTTTATCTTTTTTAAGTTAACATTTAAATTCAATTTCGCAACGAAATCTTATTGTTTATGCAAAACTGAAGATAAGTGTGTGACCATTTTCGATCAAAAATACGCTTTTATACTATTTGTGTGCTNGTATTTTTGTGTTGTTTGATACCCGTATTGTAATATTTCATTTATTTTATTAATATAATTAAATAAAATGTTTAAGTAGTAAGTTTTTCTAATCCTCTTTAAGGTTTATACCCATATTGCAATATTTATTTTTTCTTGTCAGTTTAATTAAATAAAAAATTTCAAATATATGGCAACCTCCCCAAAAATATTTTCGGCTATAAGTCTTTTTGAACCTCTTTCTTTTGACAACCATATTGCAATACTTACGTTATCAATTTATTTAAACGGCAATCTTCAAACAGCTGGCAACTCTCTATTTTTTGTTTTTTCTATTTTTTAAGTTAGACCCAGATACATGAGTGAAAACTAAATACAATTTCATGCATTATTTTCCGAGTGATTTGGCTTCTAATGCTCTAATAAGGACACCCATATAAATATTTTTTTAAATATCTATAATGTAATGTTTTTGTTATTTTTCTATACCAAAAAATATCGCTCAATCTTTAGCCGAAACTACATAAATCAAAGTTCCAAACTTGTGTACATTATTTGAGAAAATCCAAGAAATTTTCATCAAAATTTCTGAATCTTTAGGCACTTCTGAGAAAAAATTTTCAAACCAAAGTTAAGTATTTGTATCCTCAAAATACGAATCATTAGTAAAAACATTTATGTCTAATTTAAAAAAAATATGGACGTCCGGTCAGTTTAACCCACCTCCGGTCGAAACCGCAGGTCGGTAATACCACCAAAAAATAGAGCATTCCCGATTTGGTTGGTCATATTTTTGCGTTTTTTCAATAAAAAACATTGCCTCCATTTTAGAGATGGTGGACGGGTGGTCTAGGACACCTTGTATATGTATGTACTGCATTTGGCTTTTGCATCTCCGGGTTTTCATAATTTTTTATGGTGCAGTACTAGTTTAGGCTGGCCTACCTGGCTTAAACTTTTTTGGTCCAGCCATTTATGACATCTAAGTTTTTGAAAAAATCACGTTGCTTTTATTTAAACGTCCATAATTTTGGGATTGGGATTGGGATCATTAACCAACTTCAAATAAAGGAGGAGGTTATCAATTTGTCGGAATATTTTTCTCTTTTTTATGTATGTTACCGTATAACTTTGAATCACGTTAATCGATTTCTATAATTTCTTTTTAGATGAAAGGTGCTACCTCGCAGGTGGTCCCATACTAATTTGGTTTAAATCCGATCATTGGATCATGAAGAATTTGACGATAATTTTAAATTTGTATATGAAAATTTAAGTCAGTTTTGTTTTTTGTTGAAAAATTACTTGTTAATTTTCAAAAAACTTTGAGAACCTTAGCTTAAAAAAAAATTCCAAACAGTATTTCTATAAAATTTTCAAATTTTTAATACATAATGTGATTTTCAAAAAACATGATTTTTTTATTGATAGACCCTTATTCAGGAACCTTACAGCCTAGCCCGCTAGTGGGATAACAATAGCATCTATTTTTCTCGAATTTTCAAATGAATGCAAAACTAACAAATTTTGTCCAACGCAACGCCAAGAACTCTGGCTGCTTTAAATCAAATGCATTAATTAAAAAGATAAAAATACTGCATTGTAGGGGAGGAAAATTTCGGAAGCGGTGGGAGGTCCTGCGCTACGACTAATCACTTTCGCGTCATCAAATGTTATCGTTTTCCTTTAAGTTTAATCAAACTTGGATACTCCTATGTACATGGCGTATGAGTAACATTATGTAATGCTCATTTTTGTTACAAAATGTCATTAAATTTACCAATCGCTGATATTTCTTTGAGTTCGATATGGCCGCAAAAACAATTAAATAATACCTATGGTTTGGACATTTGTTCTCATGGATTATGATGCTTCGTTGAAAGGATCTTTCTTAGTGTGTTTTTTTCTATTTTCTTCATTAAACGGTTCAACAAAATGTGGACGATCGAAAACGGCATCTACTTTTTACAGATTTCTTGATGCTGATTTGATTTCAAATTCATTCACAAAATGGTTCTAGCACGGGAAAAAACCCGTTGAAGTGTCGAAAATTGGCAAAATGGAATAGCTCCACAGAAAATGTTGCGCAGAAGTCGAGAAATTTGGAAAATCCGTATTTATGGTCCGAATTATTTCTTGATTAGAACCTATAATACTTAAATGGAAAGGAATAACTCCAAAAAATTTAGCCGTTAAGTGGTGAAGAGGTAGATTTGTCATTTTTTTACCAACTAGATTGTAGATTTGTAATTTTTTTACCAACTACTAATAAAAGTTGTCTTAAAATTTGTTAACATTGCTTGTTTTTGCTAAAATATTAAAGAAAGATTTGGTATAGAAAATAAAAATAACTAAAATCTTTAAAAAGTCAGGATATATTTATTTATGACGCTCACTGTATATCCTTTAATCGAATATTCTATGTATCTTCGTCATACTGAAAGATCTTCATATTTTGGTTATTTTGTTTTCATTTCGGAAGCCGTAGATTTAATCGCCTGATACCGCCCATCCCGGCCATTTTGAAATCAGTACAGTGGTTCCGGCGGGTCCCGATTTCCCTCGTCCATCTCTAGTCCGTACCGTATATTATTGTGATGCGCCTACTTTGATTAACTTTTCTACCGTTAAGCTCCACTCGCATTTTGCTTTCCTATAACTGCTTTTGGTAAAATATGCTGTCGCCAATAATGCAAACGTTTATAGTTAAAATTTTTTCTCGGAGAGCTATTCCTATCCGAGTTTTAAAATTGATTTGTTCTATAAAATAGCTCACGTTCTTAAGTATACCAGAAACTGTCCATTTAAAAATAATGCAAAGCACATTTTTACTCAAAAATTTAAAATGTTAAAGCCTCAGCACTTCCAGCACTTTCCTAATACCCTCGCAACCTAATCAAGCAACAAAAATATTTGCACTTTTATTCTGTCTTTAAGCTACCAGCAACTTCATTACAGATATATATTGATGTTGTTATTTAAAAAAAACCACTTTAAAATCCTGAAAATAAATTTTAAAGCGAAAAATTTCAAAAGATATTTATTTCATAATCGACACTAAATATTTTGTGAATGTAAAGATACTCTTGATTGAAATTTCTTTTACCCCTACTCAATGTCTACCTTTCGGGTTCAACTGATTTTCATTCAATGCACAAAAAATACTAATGAGCACTGGAAGCGCTGAACTGTGTACGCAAACGCACTCACACACACCTACCTATGTATAAAAAAAAAATAAAATCTCAAAAGCCCAGACAGACACAACGCAGTGCCACAACCCGCCAACTCAAAAATTAACAACAAAAAATTTATTAAAAAATCACAAAATATAAATAACAAAAAACTCTATTTGAAATTGAGAAAAAATCTGCAAAATGATGCGTTTGAGTGCAACTGTTGGGCGTAAGCCGTAAAGAGCCAGCGCACACACGAGCCTGCCTACAGTCGTCCTTCCTATGAACCTATATATAGGTATACCTATATACATACACACACAAATACCGCACAAAAGAACGATGACTCCAAATTGTGCGCAGCGAAAAAAAAACAGAAACCTAAACAGTTAACTGAACGCAACCATTATTTTTCGTTGTGTGCATTTAGGCGCGTTTGGTTGTGCTCTGCTCTGCTCAAAGCAACGATGCGCGCCGATCGCTTTGACGTTTATTTTAATTAGTTCTTTTAAACGTTGGCTGCGTCTAACGGTGCGTTGCAATCTCTGATAGCATGCCACGCACACAAATATGTGCATTTGCCGCGTCTGCCACACATAAACATTCACACACACATTCACACACACAGGAGGCAGCTTTGTCCAAAAAAAAATGCGCTAGGAAATAATCATAAAAACAAAATAAACTGCCACAAAAAATGAAGTAATAAAAATTGTGTTGCATACAAATCACAAAAAAAACGAGCGAAATAAGCAAAAACGAAATCAAAACCGAATAAATGAAAGGGAAAAGTGGCAGATGAGGATGTTGCGAACATTAAAACAGCTACAATGATGCTCTGCATTGCTGCGGACCCCTGGAATGGGTAAATGTGTAGCTCCGAAAAAAGTTAAGAATTAATAATAAAAGCCCACTCGCACGCCCATAATGCACAGCTCAAACAAAAAGTGCAAAAAAGCGCGCGCATAGTAAAATAAACAAAAAACTTATATAAACGCCAAGCGCACACAAAACACCAAACAAAACAAAAACAAGTAAAATGAAAAGAGCGCAAGGAGTTGCAAATAAAAAGCGACCACAAAAAAAGCGCAACGAATGCGGCGCATCGTTTGTGTATGCAACACCGAAAGGCAGACGACGTTGCACATTGCACTCACTGTGGCAATGGCAATGGCAGTCATCGTGCAGCGCTGCGTTTGCATTGGCATTGAAAAATTGCAACAGCAACAAAGAGATTTTCAGAAGTGTGCGCCCGCAGGCAGGCAATGAATTTTTTAAGCATCGCATACAGAAGTGGCTGTGTGAGTGTTTGTGTGTGTCGCAGGAAGTGCATCTTGCGGGCTGATGGGGGGAGGGAGGGGGGCTGCAATGGACGTGCGCTGCAACATTGCAGTGCACATTGCCTTTCTCTTCCATCGAATGTGCGTTTGCATACTCGCAGGCACATAATGACATGGAGCTTCTTCTCACTTACCTGCTTTCCGCTATTCCGTGCGTATTCTTCTACACATATCCATACATACATATGTTTGTATGTGTGCGTGTTTAGGTATGCAAACCAGAAGAATTAAAAAATTTTAGATTTTTTCTTTGTTTATTTTTGGCTTTGTTCAAGTCGTCTAGGCTGTTGTTTATATATTTTATTTTCGGATTTCGCGTATTGATAGAAAAAGCATAGACGTAAAAGTGGTTTGGGTACGTACATACCAGGGTAGCCAATTCATTTTTGAGAATTCCCCGATATCAACAATGAAATTCCTCGATTTTGCCGGGTATTTCGTAAACTTCCCCACCCATGGATATCTCCTTATTTACAAACAAAAAAAAAACATATGTGTGAATTTTGACATATTGCTGGTCTGTCTGGTTTTATTTTAATATAATTCAGCTATGTATGTATTCATAGACCAAACCAAACTTTTATAAAGTTAATTGACAAATAAAGAAAAAACTGCTTACACACATACAGTGGTTGAAAGAATTTTAGTCGCGCCAAATTTTGACAAGTTTTCACAATTATATTTTTTTGTTTGTTATTAATTTGATTAATTTATTATTATTTTTTTTTTTTAATATAGCAAATTCTTTAACAAAACCCGTATATATTCAAGTTTCAAACTTTTCATAATATTAAAAAAAAGTTTTGTAAACTTCGTAAAAATTTCGAGCTTTTTAATTAGATTTTCTAGAAAGATTTTGAGTATGCAAATTTTTAGCCCACTCAATTCTAGTAAGTGCAAGTTTCAAGTGGCTAAAAAAGTTCGGTTTAAACTTTTTTTGCCGAAAATGTTACAGTTTTCTTCCACATAAAAAAGTGTGTTTATTCGTTATATGAACGCAAATGCGACAAAAAATTCTAAATCAACGGTAATTTGTATAATTGCAGGATTGCATAATTAGTACTTTTAGTTGCCGTTGCATTTCTTATGCGGCTATTTTACCCCTTTATAAAATCAGCGACGCAAAAAAAAAAAAATAGTAAACACCTAATACCTCACAAAAAGGAGTTCATCTCCCGATTCTGCAAGTAAGCTAAAATTCCCCACAAAAAACGGTTCATTCCCCAATTCCCCACGCAAAATCAAATTCCCCGCAAATCGGGAAATTCCCCGCGAGTTGACTTCCCTTAGTACATACATACATACATATGTACAGGGGTGGTAAAGTACATATTTTTGCAATGAAATTTTGATTATATTTATTTTTAGCCGAACATAGCAGTCGCCTTTTTAAATTGTTCGGTGACACCCACATTCGTCAATCTTTTTTTTTTTAATATTTCTACTGGAATAGTCAAAATGGTGAACGAAATAAATTTTTCTTTAACAAAAGTTTGTGTTTTTTTCATATTTAGGAAACTACTTCCCTACGAACCCGAGAAAATATTGGGGCGTATTCTGGTTTTCGTACGAATCGAAAATTTGAAATTTTTGTATAGAAAATTATAGGAAAATTTCATGATTTTCGATTCGACCAAAAACAAGAATACGCGCCATTAAAAAAAAAATTTGCTATAATAAAAAGTAAATTTCGACCAAAAAAGTTACAATAAACAGTATAGAAAAATATGCAAAACGCAGTCAACAAAACAGAATATTAAAAATTAATGCGATTTTTCAGCCGCTCAAAACTTGCACTTATTTTACTAAAATTGTATGAGCCTGCTCACTGCAAAAAATTTATTAAAAAAAAATTGGTTAAAAAGAGCGAAATTTAGATAAAAATTTGTGGAATGTTTCTAAATTCCGTATTAAGTTTTAGAAAGTATTTTAGATGGTTTTTGTTAAAGCATGAACAATATTTAAAAAAAAATATCAACAAATTTTTAGCTTGAAAAATATTGTAAATATTAAAAACAAAACACCATTCATCCACTTTTGACCACCACTGTACATACTGCTTTCTCTTTTGAAAACTGGGAGGGTAGAATCTGGATTTGCTATACGCTTTCTTGGAAAAATTTGCTCCGACCAAAACACACCGCCTTAATATTATTTACATTTATTACATTATTATACATTTATTTGGGAAAGGGGTAACCGTTTAAGCTGATGATGAGAAATAAAGTCTTGATTCAAATTTATTGCTTTATTCGGTATTGCACGAACCGGTTACTTAGACATCTTATGGACTTTTCGCGTCACTAACGTTATCTACACGATTAGTTCATGCATCTGAAATTTTATATAGTCTGTAGGCAAGGGGGTAATTAATCCGTTTTCAAAACCGGTTTCAATTGTTGTTTTTTTTAATATTTTTTGGCGGTTTCCTTGAAAGCTTTGTTTTTCGAATGTCGAGTAAACCTGATTTTTATAAACGGATACAACGGATTTTCGACCAGTTTATTTATAAAACTTAAAATCTAAAAATTCTTAAAATTCATTTTATTGAAAACGGAACCACAGAGAACATTTTTATTAATTTAACATCTGATTATTGAAATATTTTCCACTGCCGAAAGTGACTTGAAAATTAAAAGGAAAACCGAACGCAAATCTCTTATATACTGATTTTTTTGTTGTAGCAGCTTACCAAACTCTGTCTAAATCAGTGAATCGACTACATGTTGTTTTCATTCTCATCCAACGGCAAGCTCAGAAAATGGCCAGATCCGACGGGTTTGGGTCGTGAGCTGTTATCAGTGGGCATAAGAAGAGGTGGTAAGGATCGTCGGGGCATGATATTCATATTGGACTGGACAGTTTCATCTGCTGCAATATCCCTAATGGAGTTCGTGATCCTCACGAATCAACTCGAGCTCTTCGTCTACGATTAGGGCTGATGATTTCACCCGGGTAATGAGCTACCCGGGTACGCGGGCAGCGGGTGAAGCCCTACCCGGATATTAAATTACCCGGGTAGCCCGGGTGCCCGGGCATTTTACTACCCGGGTAGACCGGGTACCCGGGCAGTATGGTAATTACCCGGGTACCCGGGCACCCGAAGAAATGTGGAGAGGTAAAAATTAAACGCATTTACGATCATATACCGCAAACGAACGTACATAGGGAAAATCTATAAGAATCTTCCATACCATATGGGGAAATATTATAATATATATTCGTATATAAAGGTAGTGGCAATAATTTTATGATTTTAGAAGTATTAAACTGTAGAGAGCTAAAAAAATAATAAAAATAACAGATAATTTCGTTTTTATAAAATATGACTAGGTAAGAATGTTACTCATACGCCATGTATGTACATATGTACTATTAATGAAATCATAGGCATAACTATTTAACATTATCATCACAAGTTTTTATTTTGATGCAAGAAGACTAGCAAGTTAACCGAATCGGGGGCCAAACACGATCTTTTCGCCGTTACAATATTTTCTGCCGTAGAGAAGAGTCTTTCGTGTTCGGAGGAAAAGCTGTNAAAAAAAAAAAAAAAAAAAAAAAAAAAAAAAAAAAAAAAAAAAAAAAAAAAAAAAAAAAAAAAAAAAAAAAAAAAAAAAAAAAAAAGTTCGTGTCTTAAGTCGTTTGTTAACTTTATTTGCATACATAATTATCTTTCAGTTCTTTTTTCATTAACATTAATATTCAAACATTTCAAAGTAATGGAACGCTATGAGATAGTTTAGAGAAGATTTGTTCCTTTTTCGTTCTCTGTAACAAAGTTCCTGGGACTTTAGCTCCCAAATTGTTCTTCGAGAGTAAGTTCCTCAGAATTTTGATCCCGTTTTTTTCTTTGCCAAAACGTGCAGGAGAAATTTGTTAGCATTTTGTTCTCTTAGAAATGTTCCCGAAAGTATTGTTCGCATTTTGTTCTCTCTGGGAACGTTCCACAAGGTTTAGTTCTTATATAATTCCCAATGAGAACGTTCTCGTCAGTTTTGTTCTCATTTTGGTTTTGGTTTTGACGCGTTCTTGGGAACAAAACTACGACAATGATATTTAGTTTCGATCATACATTTTGTTCTCGGTCCCTGTTTTAAAATATTAATATTTAATATTCTTTAAAATATACATATATACATACATATGTACACATGCATGTATGTATTTGCATTTACAAAAATTAGAATTTTGAATCTAAGTACAGAAACTAATGTTTTAATTTACTTTTCTTGTCTCCGTCTACTCTGGCAAGTGGTTAGGTGTACATAGTCGCGTACATTTTAGCCATAAAAAAAATAATTATAAAAAAAAAATTTCTCACTGAAAAAATATGTATCCTCACCAAAAAGATCATACAAGAAGCTTTATGTCGCATTACCCGGGTGTTTTTCGTTTAACCGGCACCAATATATGTATATTACCCGGGTACCCGGGCAAATCGGGTAATATCCGGGTACCCGGGTATCATCAGCCCTATCTACGATAAGCGGCATTGCCGAAGTTGTTGAATGATTCTCCATGAAAGACCTGCCATAATGGACTATATTTGCATAGTCGTTTTGGTTCAGTAGATGGCGTTTTCATTCCGAAGACAGTCGACTCTACATGCTTGAGTCGGTAAATTTTTCACTACTTTTTTTTTTACCTGTAATCTAATATACTTGAAACTTATTTTGCCTTACTGATTTCGAAACTAAAGTTATATCTAACTATATTTAGCATTCACATTATAATTTTCGTAATGATTTTTGCTTACCGTAATTGTTAGTGTAGAGAAGGTTTATGTAAAATAAACCCGATTTTTTCTTAATTTGAAAATGGGGAACCGGATTTTCAGAATTTGCACTTTTCGAATAACTCAAAATTGATTGAAATTTTTTTCGCTAATAGCCCATTTCCAGCAAGAGCTTAAATGCAGTTAAGAGCTCAGCTAAGATGCAAGAATTTGAAAATAGGCTATTCGGCAATGTTTATTTCTTACTTTTTGCTTTTTTTTTCCTTGTACTTAATATGAACAATTACGCTCTGTGAGTTGTATTCTCATTTTTCCAATAGGCATACACTGCAGTTAAGGCTTGGTGAAAATGAACTATAAGAGGCGAAATCTCCCATGAAAAGTTTATGTACGCATCTCTAAGACATATTAAATTTGTATATTAATAAATACTCACTATTTACATTACTTAAATTTCGGCACTCAAATCATAAATAAATCTCATTTCACAATAACGTTCCAAATTCAAAACTCATAATTGATAACTCAAACCTCGATAACTCCTAATGCATAATTCACAAAGATCATAACCCATTCACAATTTAAACCGAACTCTTGGTAATTCATTATTTATAACTCAGTATTAGATACTATTTTATAATTCATAACTAATAATTAATTATTCTTTTTTGAGAATGCGTTATTCCTAAATTATAACTTTTAGTTGCTATTTCATAACTAGACTTCGGACTTTTATGCAAAACACGAAGCCTAGAAATATGCACCACATAACTATAAGCGAAGTTTATAAAATTTGTATACATTTTGTTTGTTAACTACATATTTTTAGGCTCCATTTTCTGCATAAAAATCCGCACTCTATTCATAATAAGCAATTTATGATTAGTACTCCACAGCTCAAAAATCATTACTCATACTACTTAACTCACCCTTCATAGTTAGAAATTTTTCAGTCGTAATCGGTAATTCATAATTCACAATTTATAATTAAAACTTCACATCGTCAATCACATACATATCTTTATTCGATATCATAACTCATTATCTATAATTGTTAACTCATAAGTCACGACTAATAACTCCTAATTCAGAATATTGCACACATAATTCCTAAGTCGTAACTCATGATTCGTAGTTTATAACTCATAAATCATAATTTTTAACTCATAATTCGTGACTCTCCATTCATAATTAATAATTCCAAATCAATATCTTCTGCGTTTATTACCAGTCTCTTCTTAAATACCTAATCTCATCCGTTTCCAATCAAAATACTTTGCTAGTCTTCTTTCTTGATTAACTTTCGCTCTTTTCTTTCACTTCTATTGCCACTAATCGATAATAAATTCAATTAAGATGTACCAAAAAGCAACAACGAACACTGTCTCACAATAATTAATCAACACCACCTGTATTTCGACAGACACTCAAACATTATGCGCCTTTTCAGCGCAAAAGCCATTAGGGCGAAGACATCCTTACATAACAGGAAGAGGAAGTACAGACAAAATGTAGTCTGAAGAAAATGAAAATTCAATGTTGCAAAAAATAAACGTCAACTTGAGATTCGCAGGCTTAATGCTTCCTGCAAATAAACGAAAATACCAAAAACTTCGAAAGATAAACTAATAAAGAAGATTTCCGTAAGACTCTATCGGAATTCTCACAACCTAATTGCAAATAAAAAAAACGAAACAGCAATAAAAGTCAGCCGATGTAGAAAGAAGAGAGTAAAAGAAAACTAATAAAAAACTACAAGTAATTGAAAGATTTTAACGTCTGGCTGGCAATCGCTCAACTCTGCCAGCCTTCTGTGTTAAAGGTTTTTGCAAAAAGAGGCAAGCAAAAATCTGCGTCGTACACAAAATGAGCTAACCCAAAAAATGTTTGCGCCCTTTTGTGCGTGCGTTCTTAGTGGGCATAAAATGCATAAAGAAAGTAAATGTAAATAAGAAGCCCATAAAGACAAGCAGCAGCGCCCAGACGCATACGGATCGATATTTGATTATTACTTGCGCATTACTCTGGCCACTTAATAGAGTTCCTCAGGGCGGCAGACAGGCAAGCAACACAAACAGCACGATTTCATCTTCTACTCGCGCCACACGTAAAAAGAAGCAACAGCAGCAGCCCGGCATGCTAAACGAAAGCTGAGAATGAATTTAAGGCATTTTGGCAGAGGCTAAATATTGGCCGCGCTGCCAATATGGCAGAGTCAATAAACTTGCAGCGAAAAGTGCTGGTGGGGGGGACCGCTTAAACGTTCATAATAGACAGACAAATTTAAAACACAAATGAGGGATGCACAACGGTATCGTAAGTGTTATATTGTTGTATGTCCTAAACTTTAAAAGCTTAAATAAACGTTTAGAGAATTTGAAACCACCAGCAACTATTTTTTAACACTGCAAAAACTAATAATATGACTTTAAGATTTACGACATACAACATTACGACACTTATGACACCGTTGTGAATACTCCAAAAATATTTGGCAACTGCGTACCTGCTTTTCATCTTCTTCTTCTTCTTCTTCTTCTTCTTTGGTGCTTTACCTCCTTCACCGCCCGCTCGGTTGCTCCCTGTGAACTCTGCGTGTCTATTTATAGCAGAATTGTGCCGCCTTTGTTTTTTTTTTTCATGGGATCTTTCGGTCAAACAGAAAGTTCATTGCAATAATAAATACGAAAATGCGCAGTAGGCAGTAGTGTAGTACACACACAATCTAGCATTTGTTTAATTTCGGCTACCCCATGCCTAGCGTGTGCATAGTCAGTCTCCACACTCGTATGCCATTTATGCCGCTTGATTGCTGCGTGCGCCTGTGGATATGCTAACAATTTTGTGCAAATGTTTGCGTAAGTGTCCTTTAGCGAGATTGCCTGACTGCCTTGTCTGACTGGCTGCCCAATGGACTGATTGCCCAAGTTGGCTAGCGTTATGTGCGTATATATTCTCGTGTGCGTGTGTGTGTATGTTTGTTTGTATGCGAAGTTCACTGCACTCGTTGGACGTGCATTGAACTTGTAGCCATGTATATAAATACATACATATGTATGTATGCATCTACTTGCGTGTCATTGCGTTTCGGCTTCATGTTCATTCAGCAAGCTTGCCTAATTTTGCGTCTACGTCGCCGTCGACGTCTAAGGCAGTACAGGCGTAACAATGAAAATCTTTGCATTGGTTGCTGCAAATTTTCCTTCACATCGTAAAATCTCTGCTGTCTTGCCTTTTTTGGCATGTGCCACACTAAAGTTTTTTTATTTTCTCTTTTTAGGACTGCTATATTTTTTTAGTACATATTTAGTGTTCATTGCAGAGGGTGTTTACATAATTTCGTTGAGTTTTATTGTCGTCTGCTTGAGGTTTTTGACACTGAAGGCGTTTGTGAGGAATTTGAATTTAAGTAAATGTGTATGCATGTTTTTGTAGACATGCGAATCGATTATATTTTTATATGCGTAAGTTCAATGGCTGCGAGACACATGCAACAAATTAATCGGAAAATTTAACAAAGAGCTTAAACTGACTAACCGGCGCACAGTGCTTCGGCTATATAGAGGGCGGTGGAAAAAAGTCCAGGTGAAAGAAAACCTGTTGCGCTTAAAGAGGGAATAGTAAAAGTCTTGAATACAAAATTTAACACCAAGATTAAGGCACGTATCCAGTTTCGGCGAAGTCGGTGCACGTTAATTATTATTTCCACGTGATCCATATAGTCGAGACATTGTGCGGTGTGGCGTATGAGTAACTTAATTTGTAATTCTGTAAATACAAACCTTGTCGGATTTCCACTGGGCATTCAATGACAAAAAACTGTAATGACAAATTTGGGCCTTCAGGCAGTCGAGAAAATGGGCATAACTCTGTTTTCAATTGTATTGAAATGTATTCCGTAGTCTTTTAAAAGGCTGCTGACTTCCTTGAATCCATTGATACCTTTGGTAGGCCAGGAGAGGGCCTTATTATCCACCTGCCCCCTCTGTTTCGGTATCATATGTTCCTGCGTCTAATTTGAGTCAGTCATTGTAATGACGAAGCGTAGTTTGACTAGTTTTTACATTATACATTAAATAAGCGGACTGTTTCGCTTTTCAGTAACCCAGCATCTTCAACGCTAATTGATTTTCTTCTGTAAATCACTCCAGCTAAATATATTGGTATATATATATACCGAAAACAGAAAATAAACATATCTATAGACGTAATTATTTTCTTGAGATTACTTGACCTTAAGCAACCATAAACCATACATTAGTCCAGTCAACTTGTTAAAGTCTATACAAAACAACCCCACGGAGCCACACAGTATACAAAAACCCTCGATGGGTCCGGCGGGGGTAGAATACCAGACTAAGGTCGTCAATCAGTCGTCGTTGGCCGCTCTTAATATTCCTGACATATGGAAGTTAGGCAGACTACCCAATAAAAAATGTATGGATTAATAACAAACTGCAGCAACAAGGGTATAATATGTATGTATTTTCGAAGGTAATTAGTCCTGGAAATTTAATTTATAATCTTATAACTGAATTCTACACATCGTGCACTTTCTTAGAAGGTATATTAATTCAGTATTTACCTTATCTTATCACTTTAACTTAATCAAATTTTTCAAATAGTTGGCAATCCGCTACAAAAATATTTTCGGCAGTAAACCTTCCTAATCCTCTTTAGTTTTATACCCGTATTTTAATACTTTATTTATTTTATGAATTTAGTAGTTAAATTGAAGTTTTTAAACAGGTAGAGCAACCTTTCTCCAAAATATTTTTGGCAGTAAACTTTCCTCGTTCTCTTTAGTTTAGTATCCATAAAGCAATATATAACTGATCTTATCAATGAAAACAAATTAAAATTTTCAAACAGGTGGCAACCATCCTCAACAATATTTTCGGCTGTAAGCCTTCTTAAACCTCTTTATTTTGACAGCCATATTAAAATATTTGCTTTATCTTATCAATTTACTTAACCTGCAATTTTCAAACAAGTGGTAGCTCTGTAATTATTTGTTTCCTATATTTTTAGTTAGACCTCAAGCAATGCATCGGTGAAATCTGCATTCGTTTCCATACATTAGTTTTCGAGTGATACGCGTACAAACATACAGACAGACAAAAATTGTTTATTTGGCTTCTGTTGCTCTAATGAAGACGCCACATATTAATCTTTCTTTAATATCTATAATGCACAGACATCGTTCTGTTACAATTTTATTATATGTATAGATTTTGAAATTCTACACTGTCCCTTAAATTTGCTTTTATGCTTTCCCTTCTTATTTCTGTTTTTTTCCTAAGTCCGCTTTCAAAACTGCACTGCTCGCGAATTGGCAAATTGAAGTCAATAACTACAAACGACAGTCAATGAAATTCAATAATTCGTCGCCTAAAGCACGGCATAGCCTAAGAGATAGCTATAACACGCCAACATAACTTAGTAAAGAAAAAATTGAAAACAGCCAGCCAAACCACAAAAAATTTGCCAAATCTAACAACAAAAAGAAAAACATTGCGCAAAAGAAAAATCGCCGGAAAGTTCATGGAAATCGCAGTTTTGCGGTCAAATGCCTTCACAACTGCCACACTCCGCATTGCCCAGACGACGATTATGTGTCTGTCTACTTCACTTCATGCTGCCCCACGCGATGAATATAAACAATGAAACACAAAAATTTCAACATCCACTGCACGAAAAAAATCGTTGCCTCAAGCTAACTGTCTAAGCGCATTACTCCCATTAACTACATTTTCACAGAGCGAAAAGTGAAATGAGTGGAAAAAATTGCAAACGGCATATTTTTTTCCTACGTTGCTTGCAACATATTGACAGCATGTTGCCAGCAAAATTTAGCAACTTATTCACTTCGAAGTGCTTGTAGTAAAAGTAGTTAGTGAAAAACCAGCAAATGCCAGACTGAAGTGCGATATGAGCATGTGGCATGTTGAGCGAGGCAAGTTAAGCGCTAAGAGCATCTATTCACACACGTTTACACGCTTTCGTTGACACATATCTATANTATTGACAGCATGTTGCCAGCAAAATTTAGCAACTTATTCACTTCGAAGTGCTTGTAGTAAAAGTAGTTAGTGAAAAACCAGCAAATGCCAGACTGAAGTGCGATGTGAGCATGTGGCATGTTGAGCGTGGCAAGTTAAGCGCTAAGAGCATCTATTCACACACGTTTACACACTTTTGTTGACACATATATACATATGTATGNGTGGCATGTTGAGCGAGGCAAGTTAAGCGCTAAGAGCATCTATTCACACACGTTTACACGCTTTCGTTGACACATATCTATATTTATGAAAATTGTCAGCCCCCAGTTTTGGACAAAATTTATTCATTGTGATTGCCTTCCGATTCTATTTAAAAGTATACAAATTCTACATTGGCGATTCCATGCTGTGCATGAACAGCAGATGCCGTTTGCCTTTAGTAAAAGAAAGCGAAAAAATTTAGAACTCGCAGTTCATTCCGGTAACTCGTGTAATATTTGTACGAGTATGTAGTCTCTAGAAGCCAATCCATTCTGGATGTATTGTAGGTATGGCCCTAAGCTTACATGCTGCTATGCTTAGATTTTTATGTAGCAAACCATGACGATTGCTCTCCTCTCTCTTTAAGCCTCCATCATTCCTCTAATTGTACCACCAGCGGAAATATAAACCATTCGATTTTCTATTTTTTTTCAAATTTCTGTCCAGTTGGTGTTGAATTTGTTTTGGCTCTGTTGGCAACTGTTGAGTGTCACTTTTAGGTGAATGCAAATGTACGATGTTTTTTTTTTTGTTATTGTTGTAGTGTTGATCATACATAGCTTACATAGGGATGTTTATATGCTTTGGTTGCAGTAATAGATCCTACTTTTTTGGAGTTGGGTGCTTTCTGTTCAAATTTACTTAACTAAGTGATAGCCGTCGCCGATGAGTTGAGTTCAATTTCCATTTGACCGCCGGGCAATCAATGATTTCTGATAGTGTTTGAAGTGTTTGTGTATGTCTGGCGGCTCGATAATCTCAGAAATGCATTGAGAATAAATTCATTTCTCTATTTTTACGCTTTTAAAGCGCATTCGAAATCAGGACTTAGTAAAGAGTTCCATAAATTTTATTTATTTTTAAACTCTTCGTCCGGTGGCAATTACATTTGTTAAACATTTTTCCTAATAGTTTGAATCAGTTTAAAATTTTTCTACATCTTTAGATAGGACAACTCAAAATAAAAAGCTTCTCATAAAAATCCATTGGCCATGCGGTATGAAACTGTAGTTACCCCTAATTGTGTAATAACAACAACAAAACTTGGACAAGTATTTCGGTATAACGCTTAACAAAAATGTCATATATTATTTGATTTAAGATAAGGTTAAGATTATCGATAAAATACAGGTGATATCTAATATGCACAAATTTCAAAGCGATCGAAAAAGTAGTCTCACCCATTGACTGTATTCGGAAGAAGAGTAAGACCATTTAGCATCTGTCAAAACATCACTTTTAACTTTTGTTTAGAAATTCCGCCTCAGTTTTTTACCAGTCTTTCAAGTCTTGAACGAATATATGGGTAACCTCGTTTAAAAATCGTTGGTTCCGATTGGCTAACGCCAATGAAAAATCATCCGGCAGTTGACCCAGATATTAAAGTTCACCCTGAAGGAAATGCTCAGAAAGGAAAGTACCAAACTAAGGGAACTGCACTGACGAAACAACATGGGTTTTCGTCAAGCTAAGAGCTTTGTAGGTGCAACGGCTGAATTTCGAGTGCAACGTCACGCAGTGGTCGGAAAAGTCATGTTTTAGGCGAAAAATTAGAAGGGCTGTTATGATTATAATACAACTGCAGGATCGTAGAATTTTTATAATGCTAAATCCGAATATGCCATAAAATTTACAGTCTGGCAGTTGACTGCTGTCAAATCAACTGTCAATAATCAGTTTTGAGTTCGTTGGACATTTCTGAATAAAAAGAGCTTTATTCCGGTTAATTTATCACAGTTTTCAAATATAACTTTTTCGCGTAAAACATGGCCCCACCGACCATTGTGCGGCAAAAAAAAGTTATATGTGCGTTTAATAAGACCCACTTACCGACATGTATTGCGACCCGCGCCGTTTCACGACGTTGTAGCAGTTCATAATAGACAATTCACTTCCAATTCGACCACACATTCAATATAGTCTCGTTTTCCGCCAATCCAGGCTTTTATTTGGCCCAAATTTCCGCAACGGAATCATTACATAGCGTGTTTCTTGAAATATTTCACTAATTTTCAAATCCATATAACTTTTTGTGCACGCGGCGAATTACAGAATTGCTTTCACTAAAAATGTAGGCTGAAATGTCACCTTTTTAACGCCGTAATTGGATAAGTGTTTTTAGATGTTTCGGTATGAACACCCCATAGTCCGCAGAGACTTTATAATACGTTACGATGATACTGTAAGAATACTCAATATATCCTTTGGTGGCTTGATTAGATGTAAAAATCTCTTTAGGTTGTATCCTCCCAGTGCGAACAAAACCTGTTGTAACCTTTTTGTGTTATGCGAGTGGCGTTGTATGTTCTTCTAAATACTACAAAGTATGTAGGGTGTAGGGTCCATCGGCACACATTAATATTTTTTATTTTTATTTATTTTTTTTATGTATGTTATCGCATAACTTTGGACCACGGTAACCGATTTCTATAATTATTTTTTTAAAGGAAAGGTGTTACCTCACAGGTGGTCCCATACGATAACGATAACCTAAAATTTTTATATGAGAATTGAAGTCGGTTTGTTTTTGCTTAAAAATGACTGGTTGCTTGTGATATTCTTATTAAAGAATGCATATTGAACTTGAATAAAAATAAGAATATTACACATATCCATACATGTAATATCAATTTATTTAAATGTAGGTGAAATATTACGTTGATGTAAGCGCAACTCAGCCTCATGTTATCGCTGAGTACTACCAACTTTTACATTTCTCTTTTTTCAATTCAATTATGAATTTAATCTAAGAGAACATTCAGTACTCAATATGTATCTATATACATATATAAATGCATACATAAATACACTGACGGTGGAAAGCGGATGAATGGTGTTTTGTTTTTAGTATTAACAATGTTTTTGAAGGTAATTTTTTTTTGTTATTTTTTTATAAAAATATGGTTCATGCTTTAACAAAAAGCATAAAAATAACGCTTAAAAACTTTCTACAGAATTTAGAAAAATTTCACAAATTTGTATCTAAATTTTAAGCATTTACCAGAATTTTTATGAAATTTTTGGGTATGCAAAAAAAAAATTATGTTTATCAAATTTTGGTAAAAGAAATGCAAGTTCTGAGTGGCTAAAAGTCGCACTAATTTTTGAAATTTTTTATTTCTTGAGTTTTTTTTGCATTTTTCCTTATAAACATAAATTGCTTGTTGAAAAATATGCGCAAGACCGTTTGCGTAAAAATAAAATAAAAAAGTCTAGGCCAGTTTTCCTAAATTTCGCTATGTATATGAAACAAAACCGCAAAATTCGTCACCAAAAAAAAATAAATAATAATAATAATAATCCATTCGATTTTTAGCCGCTCAAAACTTGCAGGTATTTCACAAAAATTGTATGCCTGTTAATTGCATACCCAAAAATTTCATAAAAAATCTGGTTAAATAGCTCGAAATTTAGATAGAAATTGGTGGAATTTTACAAAATTCTGTACAAAGTACGAAAATGATGTATATGTTGTTCTTAAAGCATGATTAATGTTTTTATAACAAAATAAAATAAAAATGTAGCTTGCAGAATATTGTAAATATGAAAAACAAAGCACCATTCCTCCACTTTTCCCCGCCACTGTATGCCCTATGTACCTACACAACAATTATGACTGTACTTCCAAATACATGACTACATCCGCTTCCTGCGTGTATGTGGCAACGAAATTGAAATTGCCCATATTGGCATTTGGCCATTTGGCCCACAGATACCAAAACAAAATCAGCTTGACTCGCATACATAAAATGGAGCATACATACATACATACATACGTATTTAAGTATTTAAGTATGAATGCATATCGCATGAAAGCAACATGCAACATTGCTAACACTGAATGGGTCACATGTAATGACTTAAATGATTTTTATTGATTTTCAGTGATGCAGTTATACGGGCATACAAACACTTTTACATATGTACATATGTACAAACACATGTAAGCTTGATTGTGTTGCAAACGCATTTATATGGAACATATTGGCTATGCGACATTTTCTGTCGCATTGCGCTGCCATGCGCGACAGATGTTGCAACATCAACATGTCATCAATAACACATTTTTAGGTAATGAAAATTGAATTTTGCCAATATGTTGGCGCAGATGAAGGTTTTGTTTGGCTATTGATGTGGTGTTTTTTTTTGTTTTTGTTTTTGTTCTTTTGCAAATATCAGCTATCTATGGCAAATGTTTGTACTCATTTTTTTAATTGAACTCGCAATTTAATCTGTGGCATTCACTTGTTTTTTTTTTCACTGTATTATGAAACATATCCATCTACTAAATTAAGATTAGTAAACAAATTTCTCAACATTAATTGTTTTTTCTGTGACTATAGAGCAGTATATCTTTTTAAACCACGAGCACACAAGTACGAGTTTGAGGTGTCAAAACACCCTCCGTGGGTCCGCCACTGACTGACATGTAGTTTAACACCAAAAGCCTGCCCCCGCTGCATTCGCCACTGCATACATACCAACCTATAAACATATGTATATATTTTGTGGAAAACACACTGACCTTATTTTGCCCCATTACCAATTTTATTACGTAAAAAAAAATCAGCCAAAATACAGATTGCTCATTCACTTACTTAAATAGTGGACTGACTGCCTGTTTAACTGACCGCCGAAGCTTATTGCTCTTTACCTTAATGCAATGCTGCAATGCGTTTTTCGTGTGTGTGTATGTGTGTATGTGTGTTTTTGCAAAATTTTGGCTCCTTACCATCTAATCACATTAGCGATGCATTGAACTAGATTTGTTTTCAAAGCAATGGAGGTGAAAAGCTACTAAAGAGATTGCGTGTGCTTATAATGGGTCGAATGCGTTTTTTTCTTCTTTTGCTTTTTGTGAAGCATCCTTTGATTGAAAACTGAGTCACATTTTAAATTGATTTGCCTTTAAATTTATCAACGGAGCACCGTTTCATTGGTTTTTAAGTATTTAACTTATAAATACTCCGCCTCTGTTGAGAGAAAAAGTCCGCTGGAGATGAAATTTGCTTTTTTCTCGTTCTTAAAATGCTATGAACCATGCAACAATTCTTGAAATACGAATGTTATGTTGAGTATAAGAAATTTCGTAATCATATTTTTAATTCAGGATAAAATTCGTGAATTATTTTGGAGTATAAGTACCTTACATTAAGTAAGGAATTTTCTTCATTTCATCATTTTGTAACTTTCGCTAGGATATAAATTAGGGTGCCTCAGCTATAAAAGTTGCGGTTTTTCCACGGGAATAATAAAATATTAAGATTACCGCGATCGGGACCAATTTGAAAATACCTCCAAAAAATAGAGTTTTTTATAAATTGAATAATTTTTTTAATACTTCTTTCAAAAAATCACCTCAGATGATAGAAAAGTTATAATCTGCATAAAAGTTATTAAAAATTTTATCAACGAAATTAATATAGAGAGATTTTTGGGGGTATTTACAAATGGGTCCCGTTTGCGGTTATCTTAACATTTTTCTGAATTATTTTGGCAGTGGGCTAGTTTCGATGAGAAAACCGTATCGAATTTTATATTTTTTTTTTTTTGTATGGAGAGTGATCCGCCCAGATCCTCTTTTAGCGCCGTTTCCAAATTTTCGGAAGCTAAATTTGACGCCGTTTTGTAGTCAAAAGTAGCTTATTCACGGTTTGGGCGGTTTTATCTTCATTACTTTCTACAAATTTTCTCGCATCATCTTAGCAGTTTCAAATCGATACTGTTACAGAATTAGCGGATAAAATTTTACCCTTTCTTTCTATAGCAACCTTCTCAAGTAAGCTGCTAATAATTATGCAAAAATTATAAAACTGTCAATGAAATAGCATTTGGCAAATTATTATCGTCGGATTAATGGGAAAAAAATTGCTTCGAAAAAAAATTTCTAATTCAAAATATAATTTTCGAGTTCATAGCGCCCGAAGTACTGTGCGTGCCGACTTAAAATAATGCATAGTTACCTCTAGAATGATAGATAACAAGATTAGAAGTAGAACTAGGAAATGTCCTTAGGTCACTGGGGAAAATCGAGGTCAAAAGGGTTAAAACATTACGACTCTTATAAGAGCTTCCTTTATTCGCCTCATAATATTTAATGTTTTTTTTTGTGATAGACTACTTTCGTTCCCATGGTCTCATATGTAGAAAGAANAGGTTAAAACATCACGACTCTTATAAGAGCTTCCTTTATTCGCCTCATAATATTTAATTTTTTGTGATAGACTACTTTCGTTCCCATGGTCTCATATGTAGAAAGAATTTTTCTACGAATTCTTATTCACAACAACAACGAAAATGAGAATTCTTACTCACTCGTTTCTGAATTCAAAATATCCAAACTATATTACAATTAAAAATATTTAATTACATATATGTATAATTACATACATTAGGGTGGTCCTTAAAAATTATCAACAGCGTGGGTGTACCCCTTTATTTTTTTCTCATATAGAAAATCTCAAAAGTAAAAAAAAAATGACAAATCGCAGAAATTCGACAGAATTTTGACTTTGGCCTGCTATAATCCAGCGAGTTTATAAATTGATATGAATAATATGTCAAATTTATCTGATTTCATGTAAAAATTTTGTCGAATTTTTATTTACATGTTTTCAAACTCTTGTGGCGAGCCCACAAAATTTTTATAAAATTTAGAAAATTTTCTTGAATGTCCATATTTTAGATGTTAATATTTTGTATGGGTCACCCTAATGTACATATGTATATATTCCTTTTTACACATTTAATTACATAAATATATCTATTGTAATATAGTGAAGTATGATTTTTCGTATAGCTGACAGTATTTAAATGTGATAATATTTAAACAGTGCATGCAAATATTTCTTTAAGGCTTCAAATATTTGTATAATATTTTTAAATATTAATTTATTGTCAAAGTGGCTTTGAACTTTGCTGTAGGCTCACATATATATGCTTGCGCCTTACGTCCTTCCTAAATTTCTCACGTTACGGATTTTACTTAATCCAGTAAAAAAATAGATCAAAAATATAATAACCAAATCAAAAGGTGTACTTGCATAATAATACATATTCGTAATTATTTTCCATTTTTTGCTATTTTCCCTTTGCTTATATCCCTTAGTTATTGCTAATCAAAAACAACATTTTTCAATATTCCGACCCCTAAAAACGAAGCAAAACTTTCAAATTCATTTTTATTATCCCCAGCTTTTGCTTACAACTTATGCAAGATTTTAATAAACATGTTTTGTAAAACTTTAAATATTTTCAAAGATATTATAAACTACAAGTTAAAAACATTTTTTTCTATAACTAAATGTGTAAATGTAATTACGTGAAAAGAAAACAAGAGGGGTTTAAGCTTCAGTGCAACGAAAAAAAGCTATAAAAGGCAAATCACAAACAGGAAATAGAATTACTTAAACTTTATTAAAAGCTAAATATACTATTTGCATTTTTTGTCTTAGTCTAAGGCAGTGCTTTCAGTGTTTCAAATAAAAATAAGTGTTACGATTTTTTTTTGTTGTTTTTGTTTTATGTCAAACAGTTGAAATGCTACTGAATACTCTACAAACAAATATTTTTTGGCGTGTAATTTGTATTGTTGTATTTGTTTTAAATTTAGAGAAAATCATTAAAAATTTTTTTCTTTTCTAATTTTTTATTTATTAATTTAGTAACTATATACATAAATGTCATCTAAATGTGGAACGCTTACATAAATTGTTGTTTATTTATGTAAATGGTAAATGTGATCTATACTTTATTTGTTGTTAACATTTTGTTTTAACTGAGTAATTGCATACAGAAAAAATATCAAAAAAAGCAAAAAAAAACAAAACAATCTAAAACATCATAAATAAGCAAGCAAAATTCGTTGCAAAAAGATGGAACTTTTTCGAATTCTCTCTATATATATGTGTGTGTGATTCGTATGTTTCTTCAAATATATAACTATATACATATTTTTTTTACAAATATATATGTATATGCGTAAATATGTAAGCATACATAACAATTATGTGTGGATACGTCGTTTTTTATTTCATTTAAATGTCTTCCTTCTACGTTTTTCTATTATCGATGTCTTTTCTCAACGTTGTTGGTGTGTAACTCTATTCAATATAACTAATATTATTCGTATATTCATTTAAATTTGTTGTTGTAAATGTTATTTGGCATCTAAAGTAAGAGCAAAAAACCAAAAAAAAAGGTATTGCAAGAAAATATGATTAACAATTATTGGCGAAGAATTGGCAAACAAAATCGATTCTTGCGTGTTTACATTTTGCTCATAGTGTGCTTTTGCGGTTAAAAACGGTGGTAATGCGTCAGGGGTGGTTGAGTTCAGAAAACAAGGAGTCACTTTTTAACTTTCGCGCGTGTGACCTACAAATGAAATGTCAACTACTATATGTATGTTAATAACCACCTGTGCAATTTTCAGCAGGTGGCGCCATTTTTTTTTTTTTTTTTTTTTTTTTTTTTTTTTNACGGAAAACACATAACTACGAATATACACCCCATCCCTTTCGACTATATCTGGTTTTATTTCGAGAAAATTATTCAAATCATTAAAAAATCGCTAAATATTCTTAACAAAACTAATCGCTTTTTTTTTAAGTAAAATTCTCCGAAAAGCAGAGTTGAAATTCAATTATTTCTGATTTATAACCCCAAAAATTTTGTTAGATGATTTTGTTCGATTAAATATTTCGATAATAATTTTGTCATAGAAACGGTATAGGCTAGGTCCCTGAAAATAATAAAATAAAAGAAAATTGAAGTTATGGTACTCACTGTTAAGAAAGTATTCCAAGTCTATATTCAAGCAATTCTCGCCCATGCCAAATAATTGTCGTTAGCCTTTCCATTGCATTAAAAAAAATATATATCTCAAAATCTTGGTGGCTTGAGTTTAAATCTTAAGGTTTTTTTATGTCATTTAGTTTTTCCTAGTAAAATGGCAGTATGTAATACATTTCTATATTAGACACCCCTTTTCAATCAATTAGATTAGAATAAGAGGAGGGAGCAGGTCACCTAGTTACTGCAACCGAAACAATCTATTGTAACAAACCTCTATTCAACTACAGATCATCGTGGTTCCAAATACTGCTAAGAAACCTCGCGAGGTCCTTTGGCTGAATGCCATTTAGGTCGTGTTCCCTCTAGGTATGGTGATCCTGGGAACGAAGTCTGGTGCAGGGGAAGTCTTCACAGTGACACATATTGTGTTCTGCTGTTTCCTGTTCTTCGTTGAAAAACCTACACTGGTCAGAGTTAATAACTCCTTTGTTTGACAAGTGTTATCCTACAGTGGCCAGTAACAATTCTTACTTCAGCCTACTGAGGTGAAGGAGTTCTTCGGTTCTCCTTGTTTAGGTACTTATCCGGAATGAAAAACTTGGCCTCTCCTTCCGTATTTTTCCGTATTTGTAATGTTGCGCTTCGTTCTTAATCCAAATATAGATTCAATGCATAGGAGCATCTTAACCCTAGACTCCGTTCCTCTAGGGAATTTTTGATACTCCATTATTCATACTACAACCCTAAAACTTAAAGCAACTCTCAGAAAATGATTCTCGATTATATAAATATTAGCTTTGATTGGTCGTGGTGTTTAGTCGGATCACACGACAGTCGGACTGTCATACTAGCATCATTCCCCCCTGTGAGGAATTCGTATGTTGTCACAACAACATCTCGGATCGCTTACTGATAGCTATTTCAAAGGTCACAACACTCGTACGTTTAGTGTGCTACGATTTCTGGCCACAATGTCGCTGTCTTCAATAGTGGTTACTCAATGCTGGCGATCTCTTTTCAAGATGGCTATAACATGCTGTATACGCATTGTCTAGGTCCGGGGCCACTGCGATATCAAGTGAAATTTCCAGGTTGACTAGCTTGCGCATCATACCTCGACATTGCTTGATACAGATAGCAAAATTCTACCAAATTAATGAAAAAATAAATTTCCAATGAAAAGTGGTACCAACTTGCCATTTTTCCAGAACCCCATAAGTGCCCAACGCACAAAGTCTCTACTTAACCTAAGCAGGCAAGACATCAGCATAGATACTGGAGTTTTTACTAGAAACAGTCTTATTGGACTAGACACACGTTAGAGTGACTACTGCTGAGGTTGAAAGGCCGTCCCGTTGCCCGTCACTAGCAAAGCGGAAAATAAAAGTTTTTGGTAGTTATTCCTTTGGTGTACCCATTTTTTCGTTAGAACCAAGTTTTGTTTTGGGGGAACAGGTATAGCTGTAAACCCTATGCGGTATTACAAAGTATCCTTGTCTTAAGTGAGTTCCACAAGAGTCTACCGTCCAACCTAAGCTTTGATAGTGGCGATAGAAGCTTGCCCGATTCGAGATTTGTGTCCGATAAAGAGTCGAAGAAGTACTGGTGAGGACACCGCAGCCTCAGTCAGGCCAGACCTGAACAGTGACAAAGCATCGAACACTCGATGCTCTCGATTTCTTCATAGTAACGACAGCTGCGACAGTAGTCGTTTGCCGGTTTTAGCCCATTAGCCTGGCGTGCGTTCCCAACAGGTGGTGACCCGTAATGACCGCTATTACCAGCCGTAGTCCAATAGCGCACTTTTTTTTATCGACTCTAAGCCGCTGGTTCAGCGACTCATCTTTTATTAGCCAATGCGAGGAAGTTCGTCCTAGGCCAGAGCTTGCATGTAGCCAGCGTTTCAACCGCATCGTAAGAAGAGTTTATAGTCGATCCTGATATTGCAAGTTAATTTACTTCGAAGATACTCAAAATATCTTTATAACCTGGCACCAAATTTTTAATATGGCTTCCAAAGTCTGTCTCTGATAGTACGGCATAATACATGGCGAATATGAGGATGCGTCAAAGACTATGGTTCCCGAATGTGTATACCGCGAAAATGATGCAAATAAAGCAAGCAGTCCCATCATGATTTTTTTGGGATTTCCCTCGATTCAAGAAAGATAATCGAAAAGCAGAGCGCTCATACTTTCCGCTTTTCCGCTCTCTCTATTTATTTGACTACGTTCTGGGAAATGGATTTTTTTTTACTCACAAAGCTTATAATCATCATGAGCTATAGCCAAATTAGTAACACCGAAAAAGCACACTTATTGTAAATGTATGTACGTCTATTTTCTTAACAAAAACCATTTATTTACATTTGTATGTACAATTCAACAACAACTACTACTACAACTTTTGATTACCTCGAAATTTCTCACTCCATTCTAAACAATTAAATTTTCTCAAAACTGAATCAGACAACACATAAATTAGGGAAAATTAAACGCAAACAGTGAATTCTAAAAGCATTGCAACATAATAATTAACCATATACATACATGTATAAATGCATATATGTAAATACATATGTACATATATGTATATGTATATATATATAATTATATATAATTTAATATTATTGTCAAGAAGTTGATCTACGTTTTTTGGAAATGGCTGTGCTATTACATATTTACCTGATATTTATTTGAATTTAAACTGTTAAGTAAATTTAACAAAAAAAAATAGCTTAAAATATATATACTCAAAAAAAAGTTCGTTTAAGCAATAAAATAAATGCTTAATTGCCAGTTTATTTTAAACAAGAATCAATGGAAAAAGAGTGCGCCAGTGTGCCAGCTTAAATCTAGAAAATACATGCGTAAAAGCATATCGAAGCAGAAGAAGACATGCTTGAAATGCAATAAGCAACAACAAATGTTAAAATATGATTAAAGTAAAGTGGAAAAACTTCTTGAAAATATTAATGAAATTCTAAGAAACATTTTGGAAAATTAAAAAGAAAAACTTTCTTTTATTTGAAACTTAATAAGAAGAAGCGAACAAAAGAAATACACGCAACTCAAATTCACAGCAAACAGAAACAGTTTCCAAACAAAGAAATATGAATTATTTGGTCCAGTTAATGGAAGGCATAAAAACATGAAATTAAAAAAAAAAACAAGCACTCATGAAACAGGCAGGTACAAGGACAAAAAGCAAAACTGTTTGTCAAAATTTTTAAACACAAAATTTTATTTGAAATTTTATTTGGTAAAAGAATTTAAATTTCTTGGTTATTTTTTAGGTTATTCCAAATTGAAAACAAAAAAATTTATTGGCTTTAAAATTATTTATGACCCGACTGTATTGGACCGACCGAGTTCCCGCTTTTTTTTTTGAAATTCCCCACTATTCAATTGAACGAACTACCCAAATCCATTTGAAAGACCGAGACAAAACATGTGTTGCATTTTTTTTTTTACTTTTACAAAACATTACGCTCTACACACAAAACGCTCTTTTTCACATTCTTGATAAACGAATTGGACAAACTACCAAATAATTAAAACAAAAAATAAAAGTCATTGGAAAATGCTTCCATTTTTTCGTTATTGTTGTTGTAACTTAGTTTAAAAAAAAAGTATACGCATACCTTAGTTAAAAATTGGTTAAAAGTAAATACGAACGTACGCAACGCAAAAACGGTTGAATCGGTTAAACTTTTATAACGTGTTAAAACTTAACGTTTAAGCGCCACTACCGCCATTTTTTCTTTTGACTCAAGTATTTTTAAATATAAATGAAAATAATTCTAACTATAATGGTTATGAAATAAACAGAATATAATAAAAATGTGACTTTTCGAACAACGCCCAAACAAAAATCGAAATTCAACTTCTTGCAAAAAAATATATATACAAAACAAATAAAAAAATAGAACCAAACCCCAAAAATCTCTATACAACATAAAAATATGAATAGCGAGTTAAATGTTTCACTCTATGATTGAAATATAAGCGAAAAACGAAACGTTTGAAACGATCACACACATGCCGCTCGAGGACTTGTGGAAGATAGAAATAGAAATTAGCGCGGTAGAGAGAAAGAGAAAAAGTGAGAGAGATAATTTAGAGCAAAGAGTCAATAAAGACACGACAAATGCCAAGCGCTCTAAAGTCAACGCTGAAAAGCCCCTCTTGTTTTTTGGCAAAATTTGTTTATAAAATAATTTGAAAAAAATAATACTTTAAAATGCAGCTAACAGAAAATATTAGTAGATTAGCAACAAAAAATATATATTTCAAAGTATTTTAGATCATCATAAAGCGTAATTTTTAAATTTGATTTTTTCTTTGTTTCAACTTCAAACGACCCAACTGGCTAATATAAAAATATTGCTGAACAATTTCCATCTTCTCCTTTTCCTCTTTGAGTTCTCATTGTCATTTGATTCATTTGAGTTTTAAAAATCTTTTTTAATTTGCCGTTTTGAATTTGGAACGTTATTTTCATATTTGCGAAATACCGTTTTTTTATCACATATATTTTTTTCTCTTTCGTTCTTTTTTCACTTTACACAAGTAAGTGAATCTTCATTTTTATACTTTTACTATTTCATTTTAGTTTGAAAACATATAAAAAACAAATTGAATGAGTAAAATATTTTAGAGCAAGTTACGCCGTTTAAGCGAAGTCCTTTTCCTCAGACAAAGAAAACGAAGAAAGGCAATTAATTGATCAACTTATACTCGTATATATAACTTTTTTTCTACTTTCCTTAAACTATAAAAGAGAGTTTAAAATTGAAACCGAACAAAAAAGTCAAAGCGAAAGCAAAAACGAAAACAAAACGTGAACAAAAGAAAAGCAAAGCCCAAAACGCCAAAGCGTAGTAAGAAAGAAGTTGATGTTGGATTTTTGTTTGGTGTTGTTCCAGGAAACGTCCGATTCGCCACACGTTGTCCCTGCCTGCGGCGGCGGCAGCGGTGGCGGCACTGGCAGCGGCGGTGGTGGCGTTAGCGGTGGCACTGCCTCGTGTTCCACCTCTGCCGCCGCTGCGGCCGCAGTCATTGCTGCCTCGGCGGCCTCCACCTCGTCCCACCATCTCGACCAATCGCAAACACCGCCACCCCTTTACCCCTGCATGTACTGCGGTCACACATTCCAGCACCAAAGCAAGCTAACGCGGCACATACTCTCGCACTCGCTAAAAACGCTGGAGTATCGCGAAACGGCACAGCACCCGCTCTTGCATTCGCATCTGTTGTCGCACGACCTCAATATGGCGCAGCTGCCACAATTCACTTCGTACCAAATGAATGCCGCCGCATTGGCGGCCAGCGGCGCGGAAACTCAGGAACAGGCGGCTGCGGCTGTCGTAGCTGCCGCCATGGAACTGGACTTTGCCGCTGTTATGGCGGCCACATGCGGTAGTGTTGGCGCGCGTGGCGCACTTGATCTCGACGGCAGCGGTGGTGGTGGTCGGATGGGTCATGGTGGCGTCGGTGGTGGCTGCTCGTCATCGGGGAATGGCGGCATTGGTGGCTCACCAGCGGGTAGTGGCGGTGGCGGCTTGGTATTGAGCGGCGCTGGTTCGTCGTCCTCTTCGACGTCTGCAGCGGCGGCCGCGGCAGCGGCAGCAGCAGCTGCTGCGGCCTCCACGTCGGGTTCGCTGCTCGGCCCATCAGCGAGTGGTGCCGATCCGAATGGTGTTGTACTGTGCAAGTTCTGTGGCAAAAGTTTTCCCGATGTGACAACGCTGATTACGCATCTGCCAGTGCATACGGGTGAACGGCCATTCAAGTGTGAATTCTGTGGCAAGGCGTTCAAACTGCGTCATCATATGAAAGATCATTGTCGCGTCCATACGGGTAAGTGGTTTTGTAACTTTGTATTTGAAAATCATATATGTTTTTTTTCAAGAATGATAGAATACAAGATTTCGCCGATCAGAGAGGATTTTTGAGAATAACTTTTGTGTGACGTCACACTGGTGCAATTGCGAGAGACAAATGCCAAAACGTGAGCAAGAATGGTAGAATAAGAAAAAATGTTGCAAGGAAAACGAAAACAAGTTGCACAAGTGTGACGTCATGCAAACAACGATTCTGTCAAATTCGTTGAGAAAGGAATAGCGGTCCGAGATCGGCGCAACCTTTGTATTCTCTCAATCGTGTATGTTTATGTAGTCTATATACACTATGGAGTGCATATTTGAAGGAGAAATCAGTAACCATAACCCAATTAAACCTCCTGTTGTCGCATACCTTCCCCTAACGGTTTCATGGTCGAGTATTTCGTCTGAGGTGGTTTGAGAATCAAATCTGCGCCAGTTTCGGTTCTTTTCGTCCAAAGCTGCATCTGGACAATCAGGGCCCTGCGCTAAATATATGTGCCGCCCCTTCTCAAATACTTCTATCTTATAACTTTATTTTCGGAAAAGATCCGGGCCCGCAGGCAACACGCCCGACCCCCAGGGTCACGGTGGGCCTGCCTGCCTACCTCACCTCCTGCCAAAGTGCTTCACCTCAGCTCTTTAGCAATTACAGCTAATACGCCACAAACTTTTTCGCAAATTCGCTTAGAGGAGGTTATAACGTCTGATTTTCAGGCCTTCTACAAGAGCCAAAATTCTCCAGTTTTTTTCCACAAAATTGTGACAGCTAAATATTACATATCTCGCATCCTCGTATGCGTTGCATACATCACATACAAATCATCAAGACAAAAATGGTGTAGATATTTTCGGCAACATCGTATGTCGTAGTACTTTTGCGGAAGTGTTCGACTGTCTCATTTGAGCCAGGCCCATCGCAACTTCGACAGAACCTATTGAAGGGTAATCCAATCGTTTTGACATGTACCCCAAAGGGCCAGTGCCCTGGGCATACTGCATTAGTAAGTTTGTAGGTATCTTCTTTGCTCGTTCCTAAGAGAGCTTTGGTTTTAGGTGGGTCGTAAAACAACCAGAACTGCCGGTATAACCTCTACAATCCTGTACGGTTTCACCTCTGCCTGGCCTTCGAGTGTTAAATTTCGGTAATTTTTCCTTTGATATCCCTGAACGCGGACATGGCACCGCGAGTGACATACCTTGCCTGGTTTCCGTAAATGACCCCATGTCACGGGACCGATATTGTGGTAATTTCATATTGATCAGAAATATAGGTCAGCTCCCTCCTCAGTCCACAAGTTGAGGTGTAACTGAGGTAGAAGGGATTACCAAATAGCCACTTGGTATATTTTCTTTAATGTACCTTACTGTCTCCTTATTTAAAAACGCTTCGGCCTGGAAAACTCTTGCACCCAAAAAAAACGTATCTTAATTGAAGAAAAACTGCTATCCAAATGAAGAAAAATGGGAATGAAACAGCACTAAAGTAGTTTTATCCTCTTTTCTTGCCCAACATTTCTTCAAAGTGTTAGATTACATCCACGGTTCCATATTTTCGTGTACGTTTTTACTCCAAAGAAAAATTACGCATTCGGGAGAATTTTTTACTCATTCGGATGAATTTTCTATTTTAAAGTAAGGAAAGTTTTTCTTTAATCCAGGGATGGATTTTTGGTTCAATGTGCATAGTCTTAATAGGCGAAAGCATAACTTGGTGCTCAATGAAAACCTCTGCGCTAAACCCGAATTTCATATTTGACCCGTCAGTAAAAAGAGTCAAGCTCTGCAAGAACTGGATCTTTCCTTGAGTTCAGTCACTTGCGGCTTGGGAATTTGTGCGAAGTTTGAGGTGAGCCCATGTATTCGACAATATACATATATGCAGTAGACAAGGCTTTGGCAGGGATAGAACCGTACCAGCTGTAGCTATTTCGCTATGAGATTAAGCGGTACTCACTTTCGCCTCGACCCCTGGACCTGTGATATGGACAGTCCACAATCCGGTGTTTTGTAATACATGCTGATATCAGTTTCAGAATTTTATTGAAAAATACTGTATCTCAGAATTTGGTTGTAGATTGCCCTATCTTAGAATTCGGTTCAATAACGCCCTATCTCAAACGGTGCTAGCTGCATGCACTAGGCTGCTTTATTTACAATGTTGAATTGCTTAACCATAATGGAATGTGTGTCAACGGGTAATGCTTATGTTGTATTTTGCCGTGACTCACTACAATACAAACGAAATACATAGCGTTTTTGAATCGGCAGCTGAGATAGGGCGTTTTTCAACCAAATTCTGAAATAGGGCGTTATTGAAAAATTTTCTGATACAGGGTGTTTTCGAACTGGCTGCCAAGATAGGTCGATCTTCCACTCAGCCATCGATATGCTGTTCTCTCCAAAATATCTTTAATCTAAGAATCCAAATCGCGATTGCGCCATTTATGCGTATTTTAATAAATCTCCCCAACAACAATGTGAATATATGAATTATACGGGGCCTTAAATGGCATTTGTTTTTTTACTAATTACACTGGTTTACAGCAAAAATTTTTAATGAATGCCGCTATTAAATTGCTATGTATAATTGCTCGCCAATTGCGAGAAACGAGTTAATTTTTTTTTCCATGGATAAGTTTTCAAGAGATTTTTGCAATTTACCCTTATTTACTTAAAAAAAAAGTAGTTCCACGTAAACACGTATATCCTAGGAAGCAATTGCATAGTCTTTATGGTAAATGAAAGCTAATGAAATCCGCCAAAAACCGTATATACATCACATTTCGGTGTTCCTAATATTTTCTGATAATTTAATTAATCATTCCAGATTTTTGTTTTTTATGAAAAAATACATGAATTCAAATTTTAACAGGAAAAACACCCAAAAGGAACAGTTTCTGTGTAATTTTTTTATTTTTGTTAAAGCCTGGTCTCTTACATAAATAACAGGCTACTAGTAAAGAAACGCGATGGACGAATATAAAAGGAATGAGTGAGATGAAAATGGAAGGATTTTTTGTTGCATGAAAAATAAGCGGGAAAGAGTGTAAATGCGTATGGATAAAATTTTTTCCTGCTCCTTTTTCATACAAAAACTTACTTTTTGAGCACTTTAATTTGACCACTCATACCTTTTTTATTTATCCATCGATTTTCTTCATTAGTAGCTTCATTTCTTTGTTACAGAACAGGCTTTAACGAAAATTTAAAAAATTGACACCGGATCTGTTGTTTATTTGATTTTTTCCGCGTTTAAAGTTTAAATTTTTTTAATCTTTCCCAAAAAAAAATTCGGAATTACTAATTAGTTGCTCAGAAACCATCAGACTTATCGAAAAGTGATGTACGTATCGCACACGATCTTCAAAAGTCAAAATTACACGTTCTTCGGAAAATGCGAAAAACTATTTCTCGGCACATCCTAATCATATGGGCAAGGGTGGCTTTACCTTAGTTTTTTTTTTTAACAAATTATAACTAGACTTTACTCCAGCTTTTGCTGAAAAGTAAATAAAGGCTCTGTGTACATTTTTAGTGTGTAATTTCGAAAATGTCAAGTTTTGAGTTCTGTCACTTTTGAAGATCATGTGCGATATGTACATACGATTTATGGAAAATTTAGTTACCTTCATTAGCCGTGTTTCGTATTAAAATTGTTAAATTGGTTCGTAAGATATACGTAATTAATTGGAACCACTTTTTGTTTTAAGCTGAGTAACGGTAAATTGAAAATATCTCGAAAACTTGTCCATACAATAAAAAATTATCTCGATTTTCGGGATCAGCGTGCGATTCTACATAGATGTTGTATAGGGCATCCCTGGACAAAATAAACATAAATTTAAGATCAAGTGTTTCTAGTTTTAAATTTCTTACTTTCAACCTTCGACCAAATTTTTGCATTTATTTCTCCTTCAATTACGCACACCTTAGGAATTAAGAATTTCTTTAACTGACAGTTGATTTTATTCGCTTCATTATCCCTTCTTGATCCACAATTCCGCACCACAATCGCATAGGTGAACGACCTTTCCGATGTCATATGTGTGGGAAGACCTTCTCACGTTCGACCATACTTAAGGCGCACGAGAAAACCCATTTTCCCAAGTATGTACGCAAATTTCTTTCACCAAGCCCTGTCGACACAAAGGATGAACTACCACAATAGTGAAGCGACTTTAGTTTGCTTCTAAACTACTACTATTATTACTACTACTACAACTACAACATACAGGATAATAATAATTATAATTATTATAACTGACGATGAGCGATCGTGATCTGTAGTGGCTGATACGCAACGACGTCACATAAGATCACGATCAACGCACCAACACGAAACAGGTTGAACGCGATGATGATGATGATGATGAAGGAGACGAAGGCGCAAGTGATATTGATTATGATGTTCTGATACACATACATATTTGTATGTACATAAAAGCATCATAGATTTAGTGCTGTTAAACCACGACGACAAAGAATTTGTGGTTGAACGCCCATAAGGGAGTAAGAGGCGTGCCACTTAATAAATAATTATATAAACAGATAAACAAAAAACATGAAAAAAGCCCCTATAAGTCTGCCTGGACATACAAACAGCAGCAAATATATACTTATCTTATACATATATATTGCATATGTAGTAAAGTATATAATTACATAAATATGCTATACAAAATGTGTGCAAAATGGAAAGTGAAAAGGAAAACATATGTATGTATATTAAATATAGTACATTTGTATATGTAAATAGGTGAAACTACAGCATGCACATACATACATACAAACAAATATACACATACATACATATATGATTAAGTAAGCGAAGTAAGAAAGTAAATGATGAAAGCTGAAGTAAATACATAAGAAAAAAGAAATTGTCATTATATACATGCATACAAGTATATACATAAATACATATATATACAATACATATATATATATATATATATATATTTAAATTAGTGGTAAGACAAATAATGAATTCAAGTAGTAGGCTAAAGGCAAAAGCGAATAGCGTATGACGGAGAAGTAAAATTGCTGAAGGAAGAAAAAGACGCTAAGCGTAAATGCAAAATTTTGATTGCATTTTTTTTTTACAAACAGGAATTGTGTACAGGCTGGTTGAGATAAAGCGGTCCGAGTAAAAAAAACAAAACGGGACAGAATAGGATAGAAAGTAATTGAGCAAGGCAGGTGTACATATATATCTCTTAAAGTCTCCAAAGCATGCGAACGAGAGGGTTAAAGCCATTAGAGAAGCAGAACCATATACATACTTACATGCATATGTAGTAAGGCAAGTAGCGAGTCCTAAGTGCTGCAGATATAAGCGAGCAGCAATCAAGATTAGACCAGTTACTGAGAAGCTACGCGAATAGCTGCTTAAAGCAGAAAGCTATTGTATAATGTCTTTTTTTGTGCACTCATATGTATGAACATGAACAATTGTGAAGCTGTAAGAATAAAAGCGATTTTTTGTTGAATGCAGGATTAGGACTTTTGTTTATTATAATTGTATTTTTCTGTAACTTCTGAGCGATATCTCAAGTCTTTTTATTCAAATAAGAAAGTCAGCGAGTGATAGGGAACGTTGCTAGCATTTGAGAAGAGAGGGAAATATCAAGAAAAATGTGTTTATGTTGATGTGAGCACAAGGAGAGAGTAGCAGTCCTCAAGCAACATGTTGCTAAACTTTCAACGCAACATGCACACCAATCTACAGCAGTGATGCTCAGAGACAGGCTCTTACTCTGTGCGCGCCCTTATAAAGTCTAGAGAAAGCTTTAAAGATCATCATTGACATACGCACATACATAGATATGTGCATACATACATACATACATATATGGGCTAAACGCAGTTAGCGCAGCGATTGGCACAGAAGTCTCTCAGTGTCAGGATGCTTAAGTGTACGCATTACGTTTTCTTTCATTATACATTTAGTACAGTTAACGAAAATAGGTAATGTGCATCGTATGGTTTTTGTTACAAACCTACACAAATGTTGTGTATGAACTTATTCAGTTAATACATATTTTTTTTATAGGTAACCGGTTAGCTGCAGCGCTATTGATGGCGTTTGCAAGATCTCATGTGATCCGCTTTTATATAAAAAATATACACAGACATACATACACACATACTTACTAGTGAACTTTTAAGGATAGTATACCTGTAAAAAGACATACGACATGTCGAAGCACAGGTCGCTTTTAAATGCCCGTCTAGTTATAGTATGTGCACCTATTTCAGATAAAAGTTATGAAAGCTAAAGCGCATGCACATAGTTTTATATTTATTAACTTTCAAACAAATCACTTGGAGCTTTCACAGCAGCAAAATCGATCATTAGTATTTGCAGTTACGTATTTTCTCCGACTTGTTAACGATTTCTGTTTAATTTGTCTTTGTTGCAAAGACCCTTGTAATACAAATATCAAAGTAAAATGATTATTGAAAGTGTGTATGTATACTTTAAATGAGCAAAATATTTTTTTGAATTCTATTTTTTTTTTTTTTTTGAAAGAACATCAATAACACAACAAACACAGTTACAATAGAATAACCAATTGGTGCTAATAAACTACAAACTTACAAACTAGAAAACAGGAAAATCAATGCAAATTTTACACAAATCACAAACTCTCAAATTATCAACAAAATAATAGCACATATAAATTTCAATAGTAAAAGCTCATATTGGAAGAGCGTGCATAAGGACGTGAACATAACAAAACAGTTGACTTTTTAATAGTTAGATTTATATGCGAGTATATAGAAACTAAGCCATATTTGTATTTGTGTTTAAAGCCTTCGTAACTCCTGTAAATTATTTGCCAAGTGTAGCTGAGTTGTATGTAAAAGAGATGCAGGTTTTACGCCTTTGCGACAGCTTTTTTCAGCTCTTTAAATAATGTTATAGTTACACAAATGCTTAAAGCTCTCTCTGCTCTTTACTTCAGTGTCCTTCAAAGCTATTGTTGCGAGTCAGTTTACAATATCAGCGAGCGTTGTTTCCGCTATATCTCCGACGACCGGAGAAAAAGTTTTTGCCCAAAATACGCTTATATCAAATATACAGATATCTTCCAAAAATTTTGCCCTCGTTCTATGTATGCATACCCTGCGTAAACTTATGTTGAACCTACAGAAAGCTTTAAAAATGTTCCTTCACATATTATGTTTTGGTCATTACTGGCTCGTTGATATACACCGGTGACCAAAGAGAGCTATTTCACTGTGTTCGGCTATGCCAAATCTGCAGCAAGGTTTACAAAGCAAACTTTTCAAAAGCTCAAATGTTATATCAAAGCGCAAGATAAAAGCTATTGATGTTCTGACTAGATCAAAAACCACAAAAACGTCTCTTACCTTAAACCCATAGCTGTTTTGTGGTCATCGTAAACTTTTCAGATTTCCATAAACTTAAATCTGAATGTGCACAAGATCACAAAATGTTTCAAGTTTTAAGAACTTGTATGGGCTTTTTATGCAAGCTTTTCAAAGCGTTTAAACCCAATTATCCTCTTTATCAGCGATGGTCAAAATGAGCTTTTACTCTGCACGCGTGTACAGAAAGCTCAAAAAAGCTGTACCCACGGGCAAAACGATGCCGATTACTACTCTAAATCGATCAACTTGTTTCCAAAAGAAAGCTTTTCCTAGTCGAAATATATGGGAAGCTTATAAAAGCTCTGCATACGAGCAAGGTGCTTTAAATAATGGACAGAGATTCCTTTACCTATTTGCACGTCTATATAAAATGTATGGAAAGCACACAAAGCTTAAATCTTAAATTTTCAAAAAACAAAAAATATAAATGGTGGCACACTTAACCGCCTTGAAGGTATAAGATTAGAGTTTAAAGTATATTTCTTTGCCACAGATTTAACACCATTTTAGATCGAACTGGTAACAGCTTTTTAATTTTTTTATATTTAAGGGTTAAGGCTTAACTTAGTGTAAATTTGGCGATCTCCCTTCAAACTTTCTAGTTACTTACATAAACATATGAATTTAGTTTTGAGTCGAGTTGAAAAACTTTGCTTGTTTTTAAAAGCTTTTATTCTAGCTTTTATTGGCTTTTTTGGTTTCAAAACTTTCATCAAATTGTAGTCGCTTTGCAAGCCTGCATGTTTTTCTGTGCTTTTTCAATTGACGCGTGCCGAGTTAAAGCTCTCCCTGGCCACCTCTTCTTAAAGACCTGACGCACACAAAACTTTTATAATGCTGTACTAGGCAATCTTTCCGTAATTTGTTCCCTTTTTTGGAAGCTTTTCGAGCGCCGTTAAACCGCTTGCATAGCCAACTTTAAAATTCGAGAGCTTTTACAAGCAAGGTTTCCTTCGCACACGCTTCTTTTACTTCACATACTCTCGTCTGTCGCTTGGCAATCGGGTATTTAACAATAAAATCAAAATATTTTACAATTACAATAATCTTAATAGTTATCTCCATAAGACCATTAGTTAAATATACCAACATAAATGCATATAATTAATATCAACCCAGATAATACCGCACCAAATAGACCTGCGCCTAAAGGCCTATTTTTTTATCAACATTTTAATGAACTATCCAACAAACAAAAACTCTTCGTAGCAAGCTTTGCGGCTTTAGTTTATACAATACCCTTGATTTTATCATTTTCGATAACAATACTTCAAGTTTTCACCGACATTTTTTGGTAGAATTTTCTACTTTTGAGTTAATTAAATACGTAGAACCGTAGTTTGCGCCCAAAAGGTAAAAGCGAGTAAAATTTTGAAGTATAACATCCTTTTTATCATTTAAAAAATAAGACACAAAAATTATAATACTAAAAATCTATTATTATACTTCATTATGAATATGTATGTATATGCATATATACTTTAAACATATACAACCGAGAAAAAATAGATGCTTGGGCATACCAACCTAAATTACTACGACACGCTAAAGGACTCTAAGGAATAAAAAATAATTAAAAGCAAAGTAAATTCGAATGCATATTGAAATGAATAGCTTGATAAGGCGTGAGATAAAACTGTAGAAATTTAGAAGAGAACCCTGGAAATTTTTGAGGGAAAATATGGCTATAAATCTCTTAAAAGCACACACAAATTTGTTTAAGACTTACTTAAGTAACAGAGGCGATAGGAGTTGGCAGCGAAAAAGACACTGAGAATTATCGTAGTTGAAGGAAAAAGGGTTAGAGTAGAAGAGTTAGAGCGAAAAAGTTCAGTAATTGGCGCTGAAAAGAGGTCTTTTGAGACTTTTGAGAAGAAAATGGGTTACAAATTATTTGAAAAAGGCAAACAGAAAAATTATTGCATAGAGAATATCTGTGATCTTAACGATATTTATAAAATATATGAACTAAACCGAAGAAAAACAAAATAAAATTAATGCATAGAGAAGCAAGATGAAAATGCTAATAAATAAGTTTAGGAAGAGGTGGAAAAATCTAACAAAAAAAAATATAAAATCAGAGGCATTGAAAAGGAAAAAATTTTAATATTAGAGCACTTATATATATGTATATATATATATATACAGTAGAAACGTGCATGCATACATATGTAGATATGTATAATTTTAAAGTATATACACTTTGTATGAAAAAAAAGAAAACAAAACACACATGCGCGCATGCATGAAATTCTGTGTTTTCTAGATTGTTTATTTTGTTTTTACTTTCTATTAGTAGTTCAAGCGAGCAAATGCGAGTTTATTTTCGAGTTTTAAGGCAGAACACTACACACAGACACACACACACCGGCGCAATATGCGAGTACAGTAATACATATCGAGCCCTAACCGCCAAAATAACGTAAGCGACATTTATTTCANCACACACCGGTACACACACACCGGCGCAATATGCGAGTACAGTAATACATATCGAGCCCTAACTGCCCAAATAACGTAAGCGACATTTATTTCAAAATTTTCTTTTTGATGCAGAAATATTTCTAGAGCATCTAGATGAATTTCTGCATCAAAAATAAAATTTTGAAAAAAATGTCGCTTACGTTATTTTGGCGGTTAGGGCTCGATATGTATATGTACAATTACGTATGTACATACATATCGTCGCTCGTATCCGCCAAATGCAATACCACGTATGAAGCAGTCCGAAAATTTCACAAAATTTCAAATTCAGACGTGGTAACCGAAACTAATTTCTTTCTATGCCACGTCATACGTGGTATTGCATTTGGCGGATACGAGGTATTGCGCGCCAAGCGACGATATCCAAGCTTAACGGTTTACAGTGCGTATACGTAATATATGTATGTGCATATATGCGTTATTTTATAAATATACCTCCCCCCCCACACAAACACACACACACACACATATCCAAACAGATGCACACATGCACAGTTAGACTTTGATTTTATATAGAGCTTTCGGCTATCAAATATAAGCAAATAACATACAGACATACATATGTAAATATGTACGAATAAATATTTTAAGTGAAAAGAAAACATTAAATTTTTCGGCACTTTGGCATATACGAGTATTTGTAAGTTTAAAATGTGCACTTTAGGCTTATTTCTTCTTTTTTTTGTACTATATTCATTTATCCACTACCTACATACATATGTATGTATATGTAATATGAGCAAACAATATTTTCTACTTTTTCTATATTTAATATCTTGTTTGATTTTTTATTTTTTTTTTGAAACTATTACTCTTTTTTCTGAGTTAAAAACTTATGTATGTTTAAAATGTAAAAATTAACAATTACAAGTTTTATAAGAACAATATATACCCTTACATAGTACATACATACATACATACATACATACATAGTACGTATTTTATAAGGTAGTGAGACAAAAAGTTAACACAAACAGACATATTTAATGTAACAAAGAAAAGAAAAACAAAATTATATATTACAATATGCTATAAGAGCATGAAAAAATCTTTTTAGGAAAACTACAATATAAAAAAAGTGCGTAAAAATCTAGAATGCAAATTTTCAGAAGAAGAGAAAGTACACATTTTTAGACAAGAAACTAAATTAAAAGAACACATATGAAAATTACGGAGCCGAAAATTATACATATGTATGTACACGCATACATACATATAAATATACATACATACATACTTACATATGAATATACGCATACATAAGTCTAGCACAACATACATGCGCCCCTCCTCTGACTATTAACCCCTGCCAACAGAGACACCTTTTGCCGCTTATAAAAAGCAAAATTATTTCAACTTGCTTATACTTATGTATGTACATACATAGGAATACAAATAAGTATACTATTGTAGCAAAAAAGAAAAAATATTTCTTTAATAACATACCTACTTGTATTGAGGGCTTGAGAAACTGCAAAAGTAGATTCATAGAAGCTTATCAACTGTTTTTATTGCCTTTTTTGAAACTAACTTTTGTTATTTTTGTTTAAATTTGTGGTCCAACTTTTTTTCATTTCAAAATTACCGTCTTAAGTTTCCTTTGCCAATCATATTTTTATACTTTAACCAGCATACATTCATCGATTTTTTACGAAAATTCGATTTATTTGAAACTGTACTGCATACATTTGGGTCAACCCAAACTGGAGTAATGTAATTGTCGCTAGAAGCATAGACTGACGGCAGCATTGATCCGCATCAACACACTAGGGTTGTGCATATGCTCTCGCATTTGCATATTCGGTGTGTTTGTAAATTCAAAACAATAAAATGCACTCGGTTGCAAAGGAAGTAAGCATAAAATTTGCAAATGTAATTCCAACTGCAAACCCAAGACAGTTTCCACAACATCTTGAACAGCTCTATTAATTTGGAATTATTTCGGAAATTAACTGCAAATAATCCGAATTTAGTCAATATTAATGCGGATCAGGAGCATTTTTGTTGACAACACCGACCAAACCGTTCAGCTTTTGTCGTCCATCATAATTGAAAATTAAACAAAGCAAACAAGTAAACAACCAAAGCTTGAGTGGTCAAAAAAGTAATTTTTTTTACTTTGTTTTTTTTTTTTTGTATGTGAGAGCGGAGTAATTTAATTTCGAAAAAAGTTCGAATTCGAATTCTACGTTCGATTCGAATAAACTGTATACCAAAACTGACGTTTGACACTCCCAATTAAAAAAAAAAAAACAATAATAAAAAATCAGTGCATTAAAATTTTTTCCGAACGAAATTAATTTTTCATTTGCAGAATTTTTTGTTTTCTTCATACCATATACTGCCTTTTATTTGGAACATCGGGAGGGTCAAACGTCATTTTTGGTATATTCTATTCGCCATTTTTGCCGAATCCACTATGTTTTTAGCCTTACTAGCTTGGAGGGGATCATCCCATTGTATATGGTGGATGGAGTCCATTCCTCATTGATCTAGTGACAGAGAATAAAGCCGACCTTACGACCTTAAAAGAGCTTAAAATCTTTAAGCAAAGCTCAGATGGGCCATTGCGTTGTTGTTTTGACCACGCTCTTAACTGACTAAAGGTTTGAGGCCGTTTCTCTCATTTTTGTTTGGAATATAAAGTTCTTCCACCAAACATACCTTTTCTTATAGTTCTAGTTTATAGAGACGATTTTGAAAACTGTCAAGGTAGGGTCTCAAGTTCCATGTATGCGGTACAGTTTTGGAACAAAAAGTTTACGTAGAGTGGAGTAGACCCCTTCTCTTCAACTTACTTTTTTTATTTTTTGTTTCGAGAATTTGCATGTATACTTTTTCAAATAAGTTTGCCCTAAGCTAGCGACTATTTTTTATATACTAAATTGCGCAAATAAATCACTGAATTAAAAATTCCGGCTAGCCTCAGAATGGCTTCCTAATTTAAATTTATGTATGTATTTTCAATTTTTAACCCACTTTACAAAAAGGAGAAAAATTTTTTTATATATTAATTTTTTTTTTGTTATGTACAAATGTTACCGCATAACTTTGGACCACGTTAACCGATTTCTATAATTCGTAAATTTTTATATGAGAATTGAAGTCGGTTTTGTTTTTTGCTTAAAAGTTACTTGTTTTTATTCTCTTTATATTTGTATTTATTGAACGTCTCACCCTTTTCTTGGCGCCCATGACAGTTAAAGCCGATGCTGTCTCACTGGCAGTGAACTAAATAATAAAAATATGAATGCACATAAAAGCAAATAGGGAAAAATGTGACAACAAAAAGATCTCAAAATTTTTATTGTATTAAATAATAATAATGAAAGCTAGTGCTGAGTATGTATGTGTAAGGAATAATAAAAAAAAAATTGCAAATTACTTGTTAGCATAAAATAAATTTAGTTAACCCGTTCAGCGCCAGTAATGCAGCATCGCAACAAGGGATTAAACTATAAATATTAAATTATAGATTAAAAACGCCAGGCAAAAATTTTAAAAACTACTTTTACTTTTATTGCTTAAGCTTTACATTATAAAGCTTTAAGATTTTTTTCGTGACAAATCTCTCTAAAAGAATGTATCTATACACACACGCATATGGGAAGGAAACAAACTTAGGCAAAATTCAAAATTCTAAATTAAAAAACAAAAACTAAACAAAAACAAAAATTACGTAAACTTATCGTAAAAACACGCATGAAACCCCTTTCGGCATCAACTTTTGGATAAACAATTTGGCTGTGATAGTGTTTAAAAATACATACATACGTGAAACTAAACGAAGAAAACTCAAACCAATTTAAGAAAAGTTTTAGCATAATTAGAATTACTATAATTTCTATCATTTTACTAAATGAATATTTTGTATTTTTTTTCCAATTTTTTTAGGCAGTATTAAATTTATAAGAAAATAAAATGTAAGCAAAAAAGCGAAAATGTGATGTTAAAAATTTTTTAATTCGAAATTAATGCGATAAAAATTTAGACTTAAAGCAAGAAATATGCACAAAAACCCCTCTGATAATATAAAAAAAATCTAAAATCTAAATTTAAACTTTAGGCAACCCCGCAAGCAAATTTAAAAAAACTTAATTAATTAAAATTACAATATATACATGTTGTATATAAGTAAATTATATAAAGAAAAACAAAATTGTGATTTTCGGCCTTTTTATGCAAAATTAAACGTTTAGGCAAACTTATAAAATTAGAGTTAGTAATAAAAATTAAATAATAAAAGTCGAATAAGTAAAATTATATGGAGGTGAGGGCCGTAAATATGTATGCTTGCTCATCATCATAAAAAATTTTTAACAAACATGCAGCAAAATGCGAAATTTAGAAAGCTTTTAAAAAATAAAGAAATTAATTTTGGCAAACAAGTGCTTAGAATTTATATTTGGTACGAGTCGTGACGGATAGATCTCAAAATTACGCATATTCAAGAATTTAAGGCAATATGAAGTCATGTTTTTCTTATTTTCTCTTATCAGTTTTGTTCAAATTTACTCTCAACTGCAAGCAAGCAAGCAAGCAAGCATAAAAAAGTAGTATGATTAGTTTTTGTATAATTAAGGCGCATTTTTTATTTAATTTGGATCTCTGTTTTTGCTTTTGCGCACCGGAAAAATGTTTGTGTAAGCTAAAACATTCCATATAATTAACTTATGTTTTTGATTTTCTCAAATAAAAATGAATTTAAATTTGTTTTTTTTATGAAAAAAAAATACTGTCATGCGCGCCAGTGTTGAAAAGCGCGTGCAGCGAATTATTTTTTTAAACAAGAAAAAATAAAAAAGTTTAAGGCCTTTTTTTCTGTATATTTCATACGACCATAATTACATTTACTTAAAAAACTTTTGTATAATTTTGCTTTTTATTACATTATTCTTAAAAAAATTACATATATTTAAAATTTATAAAAACCAAGCGAAGTGTAAGCAAACAGTTAAAAAGTAGAAACCAACGAAATGTTGTACTAATTTTAATTTTACTTATTCTTGTGTTATTTGTATTAAAGCCCAAAAAAATATACACATATATGAAAAACTCAAACTTTAATTTTCAAAAATTTTTAAATTCTATAACAAAAACATATGCCCACAAACAACAAACACTATTCCCAATACTAAATACGCCTTACACATGCACACATACATACACGTATACAATACAAAAAACAACTACAACCAACGCCACGATGAATTTGTAATGTTAATTAAAATGTTAATTAAAAGAAAAAAATCAGCGTTTAAGCGTAATCAATTGTTATTTGAATAAAAGTTAAATGAAATATAACAAAAATAAACGAAAATTATGAAATGAAAAGAAGCAAAATTATTTTGGTTTTATTCTTTAGTTCTGCTATGCGAAATTCGTTTTCATTTAGATTCCATTACTTACATAAATTCATTACAATCATTTTGTCATTATTTAAACGTAATTCATTAAATAAATTCATTGTGACATCATACATATACATTATTACACGCATAAACATATACATACAACTCACACTTTCACTTGCATGTGCACATTGATACCTGTATGTATATTTATAACCCATTTCCACTAGGCCTTTATTGCAGTTAATGCGTATTTGAAAAACGAGACTACAACTCGCAAAAAGTAAGAAATAAACCTTGCCGATTAATCCCATATTAAAAGTGCGTAGGACCTTGCTTAGCTCTTAACTGCGGTTAAGTTCATAGTGGAAATAGGCTATTATGAGCATACAAAATTTAGAGAGCTATGCTGAAAGCACAATGTATGATTTGCGAGAGCTTTGACATGAAGCTTTAAAAGAAAACAAGCTAATTATTTAAGGTCATATAGGGAGGTTTCACGAAGCCAAAATTGCGCAATCAACATTATTTTCAATTTCAACTGAAATTGCGATACTATTCTAAATTTACATTTGGTCATACAAAAACCTGTCATCTGAAATTTCAGTTAAATTGATATGAACTTCGCGAATACAACCCTGAAAATGACTTAATGTGGTCGATAAATGAGCAAAAAAAATAAAAAAAAAAATGATTGCCAATAAAAACAAACCAAATAAACAAACTGTCATCGAAATTGAAATTGTAGTTGAGATGATCGTGTGAACAGTCAAATTAAAATTGAGGGTTAAAATGACGCAATTAAGGCGTCGTGGTAACTCCCGAAATTTACTTTAATTCCCTTCACCTCAATTAAAATCAAACAATTTTGAGACGAAGAAAGTCAGCTCTTTTAGATACTGAATCATGTGTTAATATTATACAATTTAAGCTTGATCCACTGAAACTTTATATAACGGACCCCCACATCAACACAAAAAAGTATATCCAACAAGTAAACAAGTTTAACTATTTTTCTTTTGTATATTTAATATTAATTAATATTTTTATAAAAGCATAGCACACTGCCTAACAAAACCGTGTAAGTCAAAATTTAAAACATTGTAAAAGATTTATAATAATTCGAGGAATATCAGTGTTCAACGAATGTTCATCAAATATTCACTTAAAAAAAAAATCTGGGTGTCCAGTTTTGTAGCCCATTAAATTTTAATAACTAATAATGGAATGAAATGCGCTACAGAAAGGCTTACCAAAATTTTTTCTAAAAATTTTGATTCAGAATCTTGAAATTTTGGTAAAGCCTTGTCGAATTTTCCTAGTTTTTATACAAAGTTTAAAATTCTTACTTACGCGGTTTTCATTATATTTTGAGGAATACATTCATAAAACAATAATTAACATTAAATAAAAAAGAAAAAATAGCCAAAGCTAGTTAAAATGTCGCGTCCCTATATGTTTGGCCACCACCGTACATACATACATACGACCGGTTCACTGTAGCATGTATTTCTATTCAAAGCTAGCAAATCATTCAGGTTTTGCTTTTACACAGCGTCACATTAGAGTTCATTTTATGTATTGTCATTTAAATATAATTTCAATATTTAAGTTATACACATTTTTTTACTATAAATTTCACTTACTTTTTTTATTTATTTATTTTGTTTCAATTTTCAAATATGTATTTTAGAAAAGTAATTTCGAAGCAGTAAATTGTTCCAAGCCCTCAATGTGACTTAAAAACAAACACAAAAAGCGTTAAACTTGTGTTGCAAAAAGCAAGCTTTTAATAAAGCTTCAATTGCAGGTTACAATCTGTGAAAGCTGGATGAAAAAATTTTCTGAAAAAAGGGACATACATATATACTCATACTTATAATATATCACTTTCAAAAGCGAGCAAGCTTATTCAACTTTCATAGTTATGCCTGGAAGCTTTCGTGCGCGCAGAAGCGCCAACAAAATGTGAAAGTTCAATTTCATGAAAAAAGCACAAGTTAAGCGTTTTTTTTTTTAATAGATACCAATTATAGATAATTAGTTCATTTTTTGCTTTTATATTTTTTAAACTAACTTTGTTGCCTTGTTGTCATTGAAAAGATGTACTACAACATTTTTTTGGAAGAATACGCTAAATTTAAATTTTTAGGCCAAATTTTACGAGCATTGAAAAACTAAAGTTTAGGAACTACACACAAAATTATCATTTTGGAACAACGTAATTTAGGAAAGAAATAAAAAAAGAAGAAGTAAAAATTAAATTAAAGTCAAATTAAAAATTTAAGGGCAATTAATAAATCATATAAATTATATATACACACATATACATATAATATATACATATATATGAAGAAAGTAGTGCATTTTTAGGGCAATAATCATTATGAAATTAAAACAAAAAACGTGGTAAGAGGAAAACATATACACAAAGGAGAAAATTGTATGAAGCAAAAAAAATCAGCGAAATTAAAAATAGCATTTCAGGCTCAAACATACATATGTATGTACATATGTATTAAAAACGAAAACAAAAAAATAATAATTATGCTATGAAAACCGAAGTTTTTCATTTATAATAATAAGAACTCACTTTTACTTAAACAATGGCACACTTTAAAGTTAAAAAAATACATAATTGCGAAATTGTAAAATTCTGTTCACTTTCATGAAATATTTACACAAAAACGCCAAGTTGCTGATCAGCTTAAACACAAAAATAGATATATATGTATGTATAAGCAGACATACATACATACTTACTTATATAATTAATTGAATATATTAACTAAAAACCCGAAAAGATTTTGTTGGTTTTTGTTTTGTGCTCGCGGCTGTTCCGAAAAAAAAAATTTACGCAAAAATATTCTAAGTAAACATACGTTATAATTAGTTGAAGAATGCATTATTTTAAATGCATTTTATTAAAAACAACAACAAAATGTAAATATCGAATCAAGCATAACTCTTAAAACATAAAAAGTTGTAAAAATGAATTTTAAAAGTCATATAACCAGACATTTCAATAAGATAAAACATATACATATATAAATAATTCATAATGCTTATAGTGCCTCTATAAATATATGAAAAATATAACAATTGTGGNTAAAGTTGTAAAAATGAATTTTAAAAGTCATATAACCAGACATTTCAATAAGATAAAACATATACATATATAAATAATAATGCTTATAGTGCCTCTATAAATATATGAAAAATATAACAATTGTGGAAAATAAAATTTTTAAGCATAGCCGCACTAAAAATTTAACAGAAAAAATAGACACTGAAATGGGATTGGCGTCAGCCTAAAATCTTTTATAATTAAATTATTTTTCACCATTACGGTATGAAATATCTACCTTTTTCATTTTGCCATTTTATATTTTTCGCTTTAGTAAAAAGCTCTTAAAAGTTTCTTACTTTTGGTTATATATTTTAAGCTTGTATAGAGAGATTTTACTCTCGCATCTGTGCAAAACGTAGAGAAAAATTGTAAAGATGTTACAGCATCCTTAAAAGCTTTAAATCAGCGAAAACCAGTGAAAGCTTCACTTTTTCATTCTTTTTTCATTTTCATGAAAAAGCTGCAACTCGCGGACATGGTCGGTGATGGACCAACCGCTTTCTGCTGACACCCAACAATGGTTACACTATGAATATTAGAAGCGTTTAACGCAGAAGATTTTTCTTATCACAAAAATAGATGAAATGATACAAGTGATTTTCTGCTCAAAACTTTTTTAACACCGTAAACAAAACTTTCACATTCTTCTCCGTGCACGCTCATATAAAATCGACCGAAAGCTTAGAAAAGCTTCTCCCACAGGATGCTCCAGTGATGTTTTGCCCGTACTTCGTTTAGCCCCTAACCGCTGAGAGGAAATATTGCATTTAAAAAAAGCGAAAGTAACTACGCACCTTCATCAAAATTTTTTTCATCTCATCATATCTTAAAGTTCAGTTTGCAGTCAAGTTTGGTTAGTGCTTTTAAATGTATGTATGAAGGAAATTATTTGAGGACCAATTATTCAACTGCTAGATTGATTTCACGCAAAGGTTTTTAGCTTCTCAATATTTCTGAACTATCCACTTAAATCATTGAGCTTTTATCTTGTTGGCGTACGTATAAAACAGTGGTTGGCACCGGCTAACCAGCTCTTTCAATCTTTGTATACATTTAGTATAGAAAGCTTGAAAGAGCTTTGCCCGCGAGCAAGCTGATGCCAAACCAGCGGTAAAAAATTTACAAACAACTTTTAAAAGCTTCCCCTACCAAATGTGAATTGAATCGCTCACAAAGGAAAGTTAAAATACTTGTAAAGCCTTTTAAAACTTACCATTACAATATCTTATATATGTAAATCAGTGTCGATTGGAGACATTTTTTAAGCTTTACATGGCCATATAATCTCAATAGAAATCCTTAAAGGCTGGTCGTGACTGATAAAAAACTGATATAAAACAGCAAAGACGACAAAAACGGCGGGCACAGGACATGGTTCAAAGCTTTCTACAGATTTTATATGAAAAGCTCTCACTGATCCCCGTGGACGTATAAATCTTCTTAAGCAGGACATGCTTTAGGCTTTTCCGTTAAGAAATCTCTTGAAAGCTTTTTTCCGCGTGCTGTGCTTTGCTTCTGACTACTGGTAAAAAATTTCGCTGAAGTATCTCTGCCAGTAGGGCGAACAAGCTTTGTGCATTTTACTGGAAACTAAGTTCTTAACTATTAGTTTGTCCGCCAAAGCTTTTGAATTCTTCGCCTACAAAAATATCATTTCCGAATTCTTAGGTTTCTTACAATTCATTCCGAGATCTTGGCTGGCGCTAATATGAAATGTTTGTGCGTATCGAATTTATAACAATTAAATTGAACAAGGTAATAAGCTTATATGATTATAATAATAATAATGATTTATAAAAAAAAACAAAGAAAAAACAAAATACACAAAAACAATAAAAGCAACAAAAAAATTTACTAAAAACTAAAAGCTAAAACTGCAAAATCCATTTTTGTGAACATAAATTAGATTTAAAACAAAATCCATTTTTATTTTATTTAATATAATATATTATGAAAGGCTATCAGCTTTACACAAAATTAAATCAGAATTGAAATGAAATAAAATATACTATAAAAAATTTAAAGTAACACCATTTGTATAAAAATAAATCTTATAAGCTTTGGCACACGAAATTCAATGTTTTTCACCACAATCCAAACAATCAATGGACTACTATTAAGAAAATTTAAAATTTTCGGTAAATTTTCAAGCGTTTTAGAAACAAAGTTAGAAACGAAATAAAAAAATCCTCGAGTACTGCGGACTCATACAAAAGGTGCAGAAAATTACAAAAATACAACAACAAAATTCAACCAAAAAAGGTGACTCCAAAATTACAACAACTAAAAACAGTTCTTAAAGCTCCCATTCAAAAAGCAAAAAAAAAACTACAAGTTTCGGCAAGCAAAATTCATGTTGTTCTCTTAAAAGTTTTTTTTTTTTAATTGTAATGATTTTCGGATTATTTTATTTAAAGTGTCTATTCTGAAATTTCGTTAGTTAATTTAACCGACTTCAATAACATTAATAGCGAATAACAAACAACAACCACAACAACAGCTACAAGAAAGCAAAAAGCTCAGGGTAATACAGATTCTTCCAGTTAAAGAAAAATATATAACTACAGGCAAAACCAAAAAACACTTATATAAACAATACTACAACAACAGCAGCAGCTCAAATAAATAGTCTAAAAGTAATGATTACCTTAAATACAAGCAGTAAGTAAAATATGTACTACAAATAACCAGAAAAAAACAACAACAAAATGACTAACAAATTTGCAATAGTATCAGAGAAAACAAAAAACAACAAGAGGATAAGCGACGAATGTTTATACAAATATTTTTTAATTGACCAATTTAATTGATGAAGTAAGTAACTGCGATTCATACAATATAAATAAATAAGGCCAGAATGAAATGCTTTCATAATTACAAAGAAACAAACCTACACGCATACATCTGTGTATGTGAGTAATCGGAATGAATGCAATTATTTACAACAACAATCAATAACAATAGTACTAACGACAAACCAACAAATAATATAACACTAAGATTTTGAAATTTTTTTAAACAAAACTTTTTTTTCACAGTTTATTTTCGGGAAATAGCAGATAAAGATACTTTGAATAATTGTTTTATACAGAAATATAGTGCAAAATATGTAATTCAATTCTCAAATGCCTTTTTTACAAGCAAACAAACAAAATAAATGCAAAATTGGGAACACAACAAAACCACTTAACAATAATAATAACTGAGGTAATGAGTACTTGCTAAGCGTAAAAATTTGCAGGCAGCTACAGAGTAGTGCCAGCGTAGATACGATAAGAAGAGCAATGGTCGGCAGAGCTTGCAGTGAAAGCAACTCAGAGTGTAGCGATAGCTACAGAGAAAGCAGTGAAAGCTACACAGAAATCAGTGAAAGCACCTCAGAATGTAGTAAAAGCTACATAAAAAGCAGTGAAAGCTACTCAGAATGTAGCGAAAGCTACAGAGAAAGCAGTGAAAGCTACTCAGAATGTAGTGAAGGCTACAGGGAAAGCTGCCATGCTCAGTTTACATACATACATACATACATCATTTCACAACCTTATTGCCTTTAACAAACCCTTACAACAAATCCAACAAATATTTACAAATACAATTGTAATAGACAACAATAATAACGTCAACAACAATTTGCCTTTTTTACTTGAGATATTTTCGCAAATATTTATGTACTTTTATTTTTCATATTGCATTTAAACATCTATTGTAGTCGATTCGCCGATAACGTGTACACATACACACTATCAAGCTTAGCGATGAATGTGTGTGACTACCAGAGTACCAATCCTACATAAAAACATACATATATACATGCATAATAAATAAAACAAATATACATACATGCATACCTACAAATACCTATAGTTACAAATTCCTTGTAGTAGTTACATATACATTTAATTCCTTTACATACAAATTTTTTCATTCTAATAAATTGTTATCAGAAACTTGTAATACGAGTACATAAATAGTTACAATTCACACCGACCATTAACTAAGTACATACGATAAAGTGTAACCCGAAAACCTTCAATCAGTGAAACAATCGAACGCATTAAATCATAGCAAGCCGATCAACAAATAATCCGTTTAATTAAATAACTTAATAAATAATAGCAAATGCCCATAATAGTTTGAAAAATTTATAATTTGAAACTTTCCAATGTGATTTGTGAATTGTCAAGTATCTTGTGGTTAAAAACCACGTCTGGTCTCCAATGACATTTCTGCGAGTTATTGCTATACTTTTTCGATGGCGATAATTTGAATTTAGTCTTGTGATAAATCCAAAAAAAAAACCTTCTTTATGTGGATTAATAAATATTCCGCATAAATTTGTAGATTGTTGAAAATGTGGTTTCAAATAGAATATACACATATAATTATCTGACCCATTATGAAATAGACAATGCAATAAACTTGAAAGTGGATTAACATAGCGAAAAAAATGAACACCGACCGAACTTCTAAACAACTTAAAAAATGTTTTCATTTCGAAAACTTTAAAAATTTTCCCTTCATTCAATTAAACAAAAAAAAATTGGGAGAAGTGTGCAAAGGCGAGGTGTATTTGTAAATATGGCATATACACTACGGAGCAAAAGTGAACACGGTTTAGATCACTGAAAGGTTCAAATATCAAAATTTACGTTTTGCACACATTTGGAGGTTTTACTGCTGGAAAATGCTATTTTCTCTTATGTGTAACCATTGCCTTCAACCCGGAGTATAAGAACTCGGTAATCTTTGGAAACTTCGATTTCACATCTGTACTAACGGATTGATATGTATCGAGGCTGGCTACGAACGGAGCATTCCCTACACACATCCCTCTGCGGAGTGAATGAAAGAGTGACAGCCTCTGATAGAAGTTGGACGGCAGACTTGGAGATGGCGATTCTGTTAGTGTACTGCCGATTATAAGGGTAACCGTCTCCTTAAAATATTTCGCACATCTAAACAGGCCAGGCGACAAAGTGCCGGCTCTACAGCCAGAAAAAAGGCAGCTAGAAAAATATTTCAGTCAACACATGACTTCGTAACTATAACGAAATAATGTAAATATGTATAACCAAATCGTGTGTTGAGACAAATATATTTAGCTGACTTTTTCTGGGAGTAGATTTCATTATGGTACTGGGCGCTGAATGCCAGGAGACAGTGACATTGCAGGAATCTGCATGACTGGTGAATGGGCTAGGTAGGGTACCCTCGAGGTCAGAAGGGCTACATACGTCTCAGCGATCGCTGTTCGAAAACTCTAATATGTAAAACTTAAAGAGTTCTTCTAGCGAATGGTCACGATCACGGGCGGACAAATGACCTCTTGCAGATGGCTAAGTATTTGATCTCCATTCTGACAGAAGCCGCGACCATGCGCTGTCTCGGAGCCTTATTGGCGCAGCTGCTCGGATGATGACAAGTTGAAATAGTCTCAGCATTTCCTTCTCAGCTGCCCTGCTTTCGCTTGACTTGGATTTGATGAACACTCCTGAAGAACACTGTCTAGTGGACATCATCAGGAAAAATCTATTGAATGGAAACACAATGCCCTTCATAAGAAAGCTCCTCGCGGGCTTCCACATAACCTAACCTAACCTAACAGGTTAGATATGCATACATACTAATACTTCTCAGTAGGGCCAAGGCTCGATTCCTGATCTGTCCAGCATCAAAGTTGTTTCTAATAGCGGTCGCCTTTGACAGGCATTGACAAACCTCCGAGTGCACTTCCGCCATGAAAAAGCTTCTAAAAAATCTAATACTGTGGCAACATCAAGACGGATATCAAGAATAAATATTTATTTATTTTTGTAAAAGTTAAAAGTTAAAAAAGTTTTAAAAGTTAAATGTTCACATTCGCTCCATAGTGTAGATCGATCCACCTTTCGTACACTTCGACAAATTACTGTACCAGTAACAACCACAATAGCAGCAATAATAATAATTCTAAACAATCTCAATAAAAAAGAAGCCGAATCTTAAACATTCAATAGAAAACTTTTACAAAACGATATTGTAAATTGATAAAAAAAATGTCAGTGCCAAGCTATAAAAATACATAAGATTTATATAAGTAATAAACCTATAAAACGTAAATATGAAAATATGAAAAAACACTAAAATTTAAAGCATAAAATAATTGGATATGAAATTAGATTGCAAATGCGATTGCACCGCAATATTCAATCCAGCAAACAAATACATACATATACTAAATAAATCAATAACACCACCTTGTACATAGCAAAAACCAACAAACAATAGTACTTATCCATGAAACGCGTACATATGTTTCTAAAAAAAAAAAAAAAAAAAACACAAAATTAAAAGATTTGCATAAGCAACACCAAACCACTTTTTGCTTCAATCAGATATTGTAAAATTTTCATTCACTGTATGAACAGCAATTTTGATGCAATGAGATGAGCGAAATGCATTCATTTACAGTTTTCAAGAGTTAAAGAATCAATGCTGAAAAATTTTTGTTAATATGAAATGCCTAGGTTTTGCTGATTTTTGGTTTAAATGCCAATTAAACATTATCAAGTAGCATAGTTCATAAAAACACAACAAAAAATACACACACACATACTGTAGTGCCTAATCTCCTTGAAAATATAAAAATTAAAAAAAAAAAATAACAAAAGAAATATATATATATCTACTAAAATATTATTTTATAAAAATTTAAAGAAAAAAAACCAGTAAAATAAGCTGACATAAAAGACACTGGAAAAACGCTGAATAATTAGGTAAACAAGGCAGTTGAAAATGCAATTTTTGAATAGTTTTGAAAGCATGAATAAAAGCTGAAATAGAAAATATTATAAAAATCATACAAAAATGCAATGAAATGTACACATTTTTGCAAAATAAAAAAAAANCAAAAAATTAAAAAAAAATATATAATAACAAAAATAATAAAATAACATAACAATTATTTAATAGAACTTTATACAAAATATAGACATATAAGCATTGTAGTTTACAAAAACAACTAATTGAAGAACAGCCAAGTTACAAAAACAATGTAGATTTTGCATATCCACACACTCACAAATGATGACACAAAAAAAAAACAACAAAAATAAATACACATTTAAAACCTTTACACTTAAAAAGACGATTTGTACTTAGCCACTAAAGGGCGTAAAAGCAGCGAGAAAAAAGAAAATGGAAATGGATAGAGGAAGAAACGATACTCGAAGATGTACTTATATAAATTTATGTATATGTATGTGTAGTATATACATACGTACATACATACAAATAAGTAAAAAGCTAAAAAAAAATGCCTGGAATATTTTAACCTTCCTGAAATTAAGTACACAAAATATCATAAAGCCAACTTGATGAGACCTTTGTTTAGAACAGAGACTTAAAAGGGACAGAGAGATGGTGAGATTGAGAGTGAGAAAGCAGAGATGCGCATTGGCCAAAAAGCAGTATGTGAAAGAGACCAAACGATGAAGCAAAGAAGTTGAGAGAAAAATCACACAGGATGAGAAACAAGCTAGAAATACTAGAGTAGGAGAAAGAGAAGGCGAGAATGGGAAAAGGATAGAATGAGGTGTTTACATTCGCAAAACAGGAACGTAATACGGTGTTTGCATGAGGCAATTTTGTAGGCGATTAGTTTAATTAAAAGTTGGCTGCCGCCACCACTTCATTAATTGAAAGTCAGGCGATTGTTGCTTTCAACTAAAAGTTGCCAGTAAAATTGCCGAATGTAAACTCTTTATAATGTAAATAGGAAATCATACAAATACTTTTTAAATCTTTTTTAATTTATTTTATAAATTTTCTTTAGCAAAATATTGATTTGCTTGCTAACGTTAATAAATAAAAGTAAGCAGTAAAATAAATATCATTTTCAATATTTTGTATTTACGATATTTTAGTTTTAATCGGCTAGACTAACTTACATAAGTTTAATTAAGGCGCAAAAAAAAACATTAAAAAAAAAATTTTAAAAAGCGTTGGTTGTACGCCGAAAAAAAATTTTTTTACAAATAATAATGCGTATGCTTTATATTACTCACAAAAAATACACCTTAACAAAAAAAATAGTAAATACATAAATAAGCAGATGAGCGAGAAGAAAATGCCGTATAAACGCAGCCGTTGTAATTTGTTGTTCCTTTAACCATATTTTTTAATTAATTTTTATTTAAATATACTTTGCAATTACATGCCTTTATTTCAATTATATTTTATTGAGGTTTTTTTTTTAAGTTTAACCATAAGCAGCGAAGGCCTAAAAATAAGATATTATAGAACTGGATTGAAATATACGAAACTACAAGCATGCAAGCATGCGCACACACCGCCACACACACACAAGTTATAATTTAGCAAATTTTATTTCCATTAAAAAAAGATAATACACTTACAAATTCCAATTAATTTTTTATTAATTATAACAAGAAAAAAATAATTAAAATATTACAATGTGACAAAAAAATAAACACATGCTTACATAGATACTTAACTAAAAAAAATATATAACAAAAAATACACAGTTAAACACAAAACAGTGAGGACACACAAGTGAATAGCAGTGAATGCATTAAGTTAAATAAATTAAGTATAATAGTACCTAAAGGTTGAAATTTTAAGTTTCCTATGAGGCTCATTTAATTTGTAATTTACATACATACATACATGCATACATACAGCCTTGCATATAAATATGCACACAAACACACATATAATGCATACGTACACACATGAAAATAGCAGCAACAGAAGAGTAAGAGACCGAAAGGGAAAGAGTAGTGAGAAAGGGAGAGGGTGTTGTAAGAGAGACAGCAGGCATACATAGTACACAACTGATGAATAATATTGAAAAATTGAATAAAGAGAAAAATAAAAATAAGAATGCAGCGACGAATTAAAAGAAAATTGATTCACTTAATTAATTATTTTAATTTTTAATTAATAATTTTAAGTCAGTAATTAATGTTTGTAGCTTTAGCTTGGCTTATTTTAAATCATTATAAGTATTTCACTTCAAACTTATATTCTTCGTGAGCAAAAAAGAAAAAAAATGTATTTGCGTCAGGAAACATAAAAATAAAAAAGTGAGTAGTAGCAAAAAAAAGACAAAGAAAGCGAAGTAAACTGTTAGAAATCCAGCGCTCATGTAATGAGTCAGATATAAAGCTAACGGGCGCGAGAGGGAGATAGTGAGATGGAGATCGCCACGCGAGAGTGATGAGAAGTGAATTTCGAGTAATAGCTGCAATACGTTAATTACGTCAATATGTTCCTACAACAAAAGTATATTTTTAAAGTATTTAAAACAAAACAAAACAAAAAAACAAACTCAAACAAAAAAAATAGTTAATAACTTTTAAGACAACATACACACTAACATACATACATACACAAATACATACATAGATATGTATAAGCAGACTTAAACCTATAATACAAATACGTACATACATACATATGAGAAAAATAAAAGCCAACAATTCAAAAAATATTCAACACACAACTGGCAATTATGTTAAATGAACATTTTTCACAAGAAAATCATTTCAAGTAAACACCGGCAAACTTACTACATAAATTATGAACATTTTTAATTTAACGCTAAAGAGGCATTTATTTTATTTAAATTGCCCCAGCAGGCACATTTACATAAGCATTCATACATACATAAATACATACTATATACATGCTTTGTAGATTATTCATTGTTTACCTAAATGTCAACAAATCACTTGTCACCTAAAGCTAAATTTTTCCATGAAAAATCATTCTTAGGTCGAAACACAAATCATTCCATTGAACTGAATGAGTGGTAAATTAGACATACGTATTATAAACTACATATACATTTGTACACATATATTGAAAGTCCATCAAAAAGTTAAGTTTCAATGAAATATTTCAGATTCAAATTATAACATTTTTAAAAGTCAAAGCATTTCTAGTTTGAATTAAATGCTCTGCAAATAATAAAAGAGATTTTTAAAACTTAGCAAAAAATTCTGAAATTCTGTGTTTTGAAAAAATAAATCTTAATACTTAGTTAAGCGTCCACTTTTACGTAAACTTTTTTGTTTCCAATTTTTTTTATGTATTTTTCCTGGTAAGTAACATCGAAATCTCGCTAATTCGAAAACCTGATTAATTCGTAAAATATTACTGGTCACTTGCGAATACGAATTATCGGAACTCCACTGTACAAAAGAAAATCGCTGAGGTCATTTAATTAAAATATAATTTATTTCTAGAAATTAAAAAGTTTCTAATTCGAATACCAATACATACATACATATCTAAAAGTTCATACATTTTTTTCCTCGTTAAAAGCGCGAATTCCATCAACAGCCCCTTTGAGAAATTTTCAAACGTGTATCTCACTTTAGACTTTATTCGTTGAAAATTAAATGAAATTTTTCTGAAACCTCAAATAAATAAATCAGTCATTTTTGCAACTCATTCAGTTTACTTCAAACATTCCATATTCATCTCAATCCAAACATGTACTTACATACAAATGTAAATTTACAGCACGACATTTAGTTTTTCTACACATGTATTTCAATTAGAATTTTTACTACTTTATTTTCATATTTAACTTTAGTTTTTTTTTAATAATTTTATGTTTTAACTAATTTATTTTATAAGTCGTAATTTAATTGAAAACATTGCGCCTGTGCGCGTGTCAAACGAAATTTAAGTTCCCATTTTTAACTACATACATAAATGTATTTTGTTTAGTTTACGCAAAACAAAAAAAATAACTATTTTTTTATATACCATATTCAAATATCTAAGCAAATAAAGTTATTTAATTACATGGATTCAAAAAAAAAACACAAATCATTTCATTTCATTCGGTTTCCACATTCATTTTTGGTTTGTTTTTCATAAATGCTCATACATTATTTCAATTTCCTTTCAGGTAAATACGAGTACATAAATTTTAAATTTCTATTTCAGTATATTAATATGTATTAGTTTCCAATGATTTCCACTGCTTTAGAGGGTGGCACATTTAACTCTGGAAGCCCAGAGTTCAAGTTAATCCAATTCGGTATAATTCATGTCAGCCTTAGATAATCCGAATTAACCTTTTTGCAGGTCACATATACGCCATGTATTTACTTTGCGATCGATACTTTCAAGATCGAATAAAGTTTACTTTTGTCTAAATATATGTATCGAGAAGTAGTGCGAAAATGTTGCAGTCTTCTGTGTATTTTTTGTTTGTTTTTTTAATGGGAATTTATTTATTTGACTGTTTTCTACTCATTTTATATTCCCAGAGGCTCTGCACGTTTGTAATTCGTTTATATATTTTCACAATCTACGAATAAATTTAAACAGTTTTCTTAGTGTTAAAGAAAATGAATGAGGTCAGGTGTTCGTCTCTTAACACATTACATACCTAATTCTGACAAAGGCGAGGCAAAATCGAATCCAGGCGTAGCTGTAGATTTCTCGAATATTCGGACTACGATGGATTCTGCCACAGCCCTGAGTAAGTGGCGGCAGGTTTAGTGCATTCATGTTTTACCAACGACCCGTTCGAATTTTCGGACGCTGTTAAGACTTTAAAATTTTTTTATTTTTTTAAACATTAGATTTTCATAAAATTTTAATAGGATTACATCTAAATACGTTACTTTGACTTCTTTAAGGGTAGAGAAAACAACGTCGTTTAACCTTCTCCTCCTAGTGATGAGCACCAGCCTCATTTTGCACTGCACCACTACGTGTCACATTATCTGCCGAGGCTTTACTAAATATTAGAGCTATTAGAGCCGTCAAGCACGAGAGTGCACGCCGCTATGAGGGCAGCACCTACGAGCTCCACACGTGGCATATGGCCTGCGCCTTTGTGCGAGAATTTAATGTATGTCGAGAGCCGAGTTGCACATGATATCGTAGACGGCATTATCAGGAGCATTCTCAATCAGCCTCATTGCGTAAGTGGTAAATTAAGCTAGATTGTTCGACTCGATAACACTGGAATTATCTACTATCGTGCTGAAATAAGTAAACGTCGAAAATCGTCGAAAACTATGCAGTGCTGCCAAGTTTTTCTGTTTTAAGACAATGAAGTTTTCGATACAATTCGACTCTCGAAAAACGACTTTCATTCAACACAACTCTCGCAATGAGGGTGAATATCTACAAAAATACCCAAAGTTAATTCTTGTTTAGTGATGGCATTGCTCATTCTGGCATATCCGCATACCACTGATGTGCGTTGTAGAGAACTGTTTTTATTCTGGGAGATAGACAATCCGCTTCATACCAATAATTATTTTTTCTTTGGTGGATTTTTAGGTTATGCATTTCATTTTTCTGTATTCCTTTTGTTTTAATCTCATGTTCATAGCATTGCAATTCATTCAATTTCATATTATTACATGTCTCATTTCTTTTCATTCCATTTTATTTAATTTCATTTCAAAGAGAATACCAATGCCTTATCAGCATTGCGTTTATTTAATTTTCACAATTTTTTTTTATAAAAGTCTAGCTCACTGTCTAACAAAAACCATGTACGTCAAAGTTTCAAACTTTTTATTCAGAGTTTTTATAATATCCTATGTATGCAGTTGTTTAGGCCATTACATTTTAGAACAATTGAGTGCAAATTTGAAGTAACTGGGACGTATGTATGTATCGTTAATTTTAGGTATTCTTAAGGCCAAAATTGTTGAACATACTTTCTATGAAAGAAAAAGTAGCGTTGGCATACAAAAATTGCAAAAAATCAGATTGCAAAGTTCGAACTTTTGATGAAACTTTGCCGATTTTTCCTAATTTTTATACCAAGTGTTAAATTCGGACTTACATGCTTTTTGTTAAGTATTGAGCTACGCTTTCATAAAAAATTAATAAGCATTAAAAAAGAAAAGGAAAACATCCAAAACTGATTAAAATTTCGCGTCCCTATTTGTTTGTCTGCCACTGTATATTAGGGACCTTGAGAAAACCTATTATAGGGAGTGTAAGTGTATCGAGCTAAAAAGAGACTATGTTGAGAAAGTAAATCCTTTCTTGCCGAAAGTTTGCATTCAAAAAGTCACTAGGGGTATTCTTGGAGTCTTGCAAAGCCCTTGCACGGTGCACGGATTGCATGGGTTGCACGGTAAAAACCGATTTTGATATGTGGTCGCTTTGCAAACCGTGAAATCCGTGCGCCATGCAAGGGTTTTGCAAGACTGCGAGAATACCCCTACCGATTTTTCGAAACTGGCCTAGTAAGTGCATATTTGTATAGGCTGTCGTTTGAAGTCGAGCATAAAATTGACGCTTCGATAAAACTGTTTGCGTTTATCGATATCTTTTATCTATACCGTCGTCTGGGTAAAATATTATCGTAAGCGCCATTTTGATGATTCTTAGTTATAGAAGCACGTGTATATATTTCAAAATAAGACCTTTCGATTTGAGCTATCCGTTTTTGGATATACCCTTTAGTTGGCGAGATATTGATTAAAATTTTGTCCATCATTTAGCACAAATTTAGTTAATAATGCAACCATACTTAGCTAATTGGGATCTTTCAAACAATAAAAATAAAATTAATTGAGAATTTCGTGAATCAGTAAGACCTGCTGAAAGTAAAATTCGACAATATTTTATCCAGGTGACTGACTATATGTTAATAGATATCTATCGTTAGCGAAATTAAAATAAATTGATGTAAAAATTATTATTTATTGATGATAAAAAATTAAATTGTTCGAAATGCAACCCAATCTGCAATACATAAGCTCTTTATCGGTTTTCGAATTCGACATGGTCCTAACAATATCTATAAAAAAANAAAATTGTTAGCGATATTAAGAGTTGAGAGCGAAGGAGAAAGAAAAAGAAGTGGTGCAATTTGAAAACTAATACACAACAAAAAAAATATTAAAAAGACGCAAAAATACTTGAAGTATCCATCTTCAAGTTTATTATTTGATCAAAGGAAATGAGAAGCAGGCAAAATACATACATAGTAATTGTGTATAAACAAATGCTTAGTAGCGTAAACACCAGACAACACAATTTTTCCAAAAGCAAAATTTAAAAAGCCAACTCTATGAGAAATAAAAACGATAAATTATAATAACAGCAAACACTAAAAAAAAAAGTTCACGCACATTTTCACACGACACGTGGGCAGGGTGTGTGATGAGGCTTTGCCGTTGTGAACTCAATTAAGTTACAGTGTATAAAAAGCAAACAAAATATTAAAACAAAAATATGTAATAAAAATTAAATTATACATTGCATAAATACAAATACACACACACACACACACACATATAAGTACACAAAAGTAAAAATTAATACAAATATAAAGAAACAGAAATGATTGAGAGAATGATAAAAACTATAAAACTGAAGAATAAATAATAAAAAAATGAATACAAAATCTCTTTTAATTCATCTGAATGTAGTGGAAGAAGTAAGATTGCGTTATTTTTTATCGTGTATAGGGCTGGCACCATTCTTATATTCATGTGTACATATAAAATCCGGATATCCGGGTAAGGTCCGATCTCTTTTGTTACCCGGATAACTGGTTAATATCATTTCATTTTGTTACCCAGATATCCGATTATTCGGATTTTTTAATCAATGAATGAATATTAAAAAGAACCGAATATAACTCCCAGACCCAATCTCGAATATTGAAATAAAATAAAATTTAAATAAAAATCCGTGCAAACAGTCGTTGTAAGTCACAATGCCGTACGACCGTAGTTCCCAACCTTTTTCCACCGGCAACCAACATTTCTCTATCGTTATACCTTTACGGTCCATCGGTCCATGGGGGAGTAAAAACCCCAAATTTGTATCGCATCCCCTCCTTATGTATATAAGTACATACCATACACCATCAAATATTGCAAAAATATACATATACAACAGACTGTTCTTTAAAAATAAATTTCAAGCCGCCGGGCGGAGTATGCAGTTTTGTAGCCCATTAAATTTTAGCATAATAAGGTGCAAGTTTCAAGTCTATAAAAGTTTCCATTGATTTTTGAGAATTTTTTTTTTTTCGAGGGTGTTGATCATTTTCTTCCACATAAAAATAGATTTTGTTAATGCGGTATATGGGAGAATATGCGAAACACCCTTGACAAAAAGAATTCTCAAAAATCAACGGAAATTTTTAGCGGCTTGAAACTCGCACTAAAATTAAATGGTCAACAAAACTGCATACTCAACATTTTTCGAATTGAAAAGTTGAAAATTTTGATGAATATTTTTTGGTGTTTCTTGAATTTTCCCGTCTTCTATATAAAATTTAAGAAATTAATTCTCCTGTAGAATGAACTATATTTTTATAATAAATTAAAAAAAAAAATTGGTATGGGAAATATAAACATATGAAATCTTCAAAACGTCAGGGTATTCATATTATTCGAGCTGGCTGTATATCGTTCCAGATTTCACTGTGCGGTATCATATCTTCACGCCTGTTTCAGCAAGTCTTAAAAAGGCATTTACTTTTAATTTCGTTTCCCGGGCAATTGGCATAGTTTCTCGTTGCATTTACATGTACATTCCCAAAATGTCTGACTCAAATTCGTTGATATCTATGGTAACTACAAGTTATCTTATTAATTTTTTTTTCGTAATCAGTCCAATCACAACTTAGAGTTCCCTCGACTTCTCTTTAAGAAGGTATTTTTCGGCTGTTCTTAAAAAAAACACATATTTTGGATAAGTAATGGAGTTATAAACAAATTATTCAACGATTCAACGATAGGTTGAAGAATTGTTTCAAAATTTTGTTCTCATCTTACTTTGCACATTTTTTAATCCATTTTACCTTTTGAGCTTATTTCCTTCCTAAGGCTTAGAATACAGCTCTTAAGAAAAACGGAAAATCACATATAGAATGATACTCAAGAAATAAGAAAAAATTTTCTTCTATCAATATTTAATAAACCAGTTTGAAAATCTGAAAAAAAAACTCCTCATATATTATTTCTTCAAAAAAAATGTCCACCAACGGCAAAGTACGGCAAAGATGTATTATAAGCTTTACCATTAACTTTCTATTTTTTAGGGAAAGTTTTTTTTAGTCTAGGTATAGTGTAAGCTCTAGATTTTGTGATGTGGTGTAATTTAAGGACCACCTTGCGAACTGGTTCTGCAACAACAACGGAGTGGATATTTTAGGTTCAAATCTTAATTGAGACTTTAGTGCGTAATCGACTTTTCAAAATGAAAATTTTGGCAACTACTTAGCATTAAGAAAGTCTCTCTAAATGGCAGCGAATGTCTAAATTAATAAGCACTCAGAGTCCGATAGTGAAAATATTTTATTATGACTCTCATAAAGAATTTGTGCACTATAAATCGTCGAAGATCGCCCTAAACGCCCTATGTCAGCAAATGGTTTAAGAACGCCCTTTCTCAGAATTTGGTTCCAAAACGCCCTATCTCGGCTGACGGCTCGAAAATGCCTCACCTCATTATAAATTCAATACACCAGGACGTTTGTGAACCGTTTGCTGAGATAGGGCATTTTCGAAGCAGCTGCTGCACTCAGTCGTCGAAAAGCAATCATATTTTAAGATACATATTTCGGCATGNTGTTTGAGAACCGTTTGCTGAGATAGGGCATTTTCGAAGCAGCTGCTGAGAGGTAGTGATCTTCCACTCAGTCGTCGAAAAGCAATCATATTTTAAGATACATATTTCGGCATGCTTCCTCTTTTTGACTACATACTATTTACTCTCTTTATTTAATATATTCATCTATGTAGTAAACCTCTATTAATATGCCTTTTTGAATCGTTATACATATATATGTATTACTTATTTATGTACTGTTGTTTGTGAATCTAAATGTTTTCAATTCCTAATGTTTAAATATGTCGGCAACGCAATCACGGTAAGCTAATTAAATAAAATACAGCTGCATAATATTTTCCCTTTATTTGCAAATAAAAATAGTAAAACACAATTAGCGTAAATACCAAAAAAAGTAGATTGTTCCAAAAACAAATCAAAAGAAATTCATAAAATTTATATTTGGTCATGAAAATAATTTTTTGCCGCCATTAGAAATCAAAAAAAAAAATTATTGGACCCTTTTCATTTTTATTAATTGTTGTAACACTTTCGAACCACTTCATACAATATTTTTTTTTATATTTAAACACCGAAGCTTACATTTTTATCCAGTACTTTTTACTAATTTACGTTATTTACAATTTTTTCCCCCCCATAGCTCTTTCGTCACTTCGGTTCACCTTTCAATGCCATGGGAAATGGCAGCAGCGCTGCAGTAGCTGCCGCTCACTGTCCCACACCATTCGCCTTTCCATTTACACCATTCGGCCTGAGCCTATTCGACATAGATCCGTCCAGAATTTTGGGTATGCTCCGGCATCAGACGTGGCTGGCCGAAGAAGCTTTAAAGTAAGCAAACCTTTGTTAAATAAGTATTTAGTTTGGAGTATGTATTTTCATGTCTAAGTTAAAAATCGTCTTCCCTCCCTTGCAGAAGTCGCAATTTGCTAAATACGCCTAAGGACTTTTCCCACCGTTTCAATCCCATCGGCGAAATGTTCGCCAAGGATTTCCAACAAAATCATTCGCAAGCCACCACTGCCGAATTGCTTGCTGGCGTAGCAGCACCGAACAACAATCGGGCCAGCGCTGTAAGCCCAGTAAAGCAAACAACATCACCACAACAACAACACCCACTGCAACATCAATCTGAGCGTAACTCAATACCGCAGCAGCAACAGCAGTCACAACAGTACAAACAGCAACACCATCAGCCACCGCAGCAGCAACAAAGTTTTAACGTACGTTATCCTTCACCAGCTGCATTTTTCCATCATCAACAACAGCAGCAACATGTGAAACAAAAGTCCTGCCATCAAGGCACACCATCACCTCATACCACAGCCACCTCCACGCAATCGAAGCCAGATACCACACCTGCAGCAGCCATATCGCACAGCGAGACACCGGACGACGATGCGGTAATAGAACTTACCACACACGATGACGCACGCGACAGTGGTCGTGAAAGCGCTGTACATACGCCTAACAACAGTACGGGCACATCTAGTGGTCTCGGCACCTCTGCTGCTACCAGCGCTTGCTCGCCGCTGCTTTACAAAGAATCACTCGAACAACTGCTGCAACGTCGTCGGTCCGGCTCCTCGCTCGGTGGCGTAAGCGATAGCTTGCGTTCATACACACAGCTTTTGCTCTCCTCGAGCACGCCCGGTGGCACCGATACGTCCAGCTGTAAGGAGAAAAGCTCCTCATCGTCTACCTCATCAACACCACCACCCACCTCAGCGCTGTTGGCGCAACACCAGTTGCTCACCCAACGGCTGAACAGTCCATCGGAGACGTCGTCACTCTTTGGCGAAACGATCGAAGAAGAAACGCGTTGCGTCAACTGCAATGCACACTTTCCGAATGTGTGGCTGTTGGAGCAGCATGCTGCCCTCCAGCATCCACACATTGGACCGGGCGAGGAGAAACCATTCATTTGCGAGCAATGCGGCCAATCGTATCGCTATCGTTCCGCCTATGCCAAGCATAAGGAGCAAAATCATCGCGCCCGCTTGCCGGCCGACAAGCTCTTCACGTGCGACGTCTGCGGCATGCAATTCCGTTATCTCAAATCGTTCAAAAAGCATCGCCTCAATCACGCGCTGGAGCGCTTGCACGGCAAAAAGGGCGCGATCGGCAAACATTGCCTAACACCAGCGCATATGCTGGGCGAACAGGATGTGGTAACCAGCTCGCAAGAGCCGATGGTGGCCGACGAGGGTGGTGAAGATTTACGCATCAGCGTGAAGCGCGAACAAGATGATGATGAACGTGAACAGCAAGACCGTGAAGATCAGGATTGCACCATTGATTCGGCTGGCCTGATGATCTACACTGATAACAACAATTCGACGGCTTTAGCTAAAACCAGCGTCGCAGAGGCGAACATTAGCAGTTCAGATGGAATTCATAGTACAAATAAGGGGGTGAGTAAAAATTGCTAGAAAAAGAAGAACTAAATCTACTCACATATATGTAAATATATGTGCATATGTGTGCATAGAAGCATACGTATGAGAGCAAAAAAAAACGGTCTAACCATGTCCGGTTAAAAAATAATATCACCGAATTTTTCTCCACTCTCCCACAGCCTCGCCTTCTTACAACTCCACAAATGGAAACGGATCCCTCCCATCATCATATGCAACGCCATCCACATCATCACCACCAACATCAGCAACTACAACAGCAACAGCAACATCAACAACAGTTGCCACCACATTTGCAAGGCAGTGTGGCTGGTACATCACTGCCACGACATCAACATCCGCATCCACATGTACATGCACACACACACGCTTCTCTGCCCCATTCGCATCATCCACATGCGCATGCGCATCACGTTGCTGCGTCCACATTGAATTCACTCAACTCCATCACGTCGCTGATCAATGCCGAGCGCATACCGAACGAACAATTCCTGGGCCTTAATCCACAGGAGGCTTCAATACTCAATTTTCTGCGTGTCGATGCAGCAGAACGTCAGCGGGATAAGCGGTAAGTTATATGGTTTTATACATTACACAGGCAGGGTATAGCCGTATGCAGAGCGACAGCTGAAAATTGAAGAGTTCTAAGGCACGTATCGCCAGTATGTGAAAAGATTTTACTCTAAACGACGTGATGTAATTTCGAAAACAAATGTTTTTTCCACATTTTTGTTCTGTAGCGTTGAACTAAAGAACCTCCTACTGGGAAAACAGAATTTCTTTTTACCAAATTGCTTAATTTATAACAGTTTTATTCCCAAGAATTCCTAAAAACCCAAACCGAGAGTGTTTTCGCAAGAACGAAAGTAAGAACAAAACTGTCGAGAATGTTCTCAACGAGAATTATACAAGAACAAAACGCACGCTGGGAAACATTCCCAAAGCAAGCAGAATTCGGACAATATATTCGCGAAGATTTCTAAAAGAACAAAATGAGAACAAAATTCTTCAGAACATTTTGGCAAACAATAAAACGGGAACAAAAGTCTAAGAAACTTTCTGCCGAATAACAATTTGTGGCCTAAAATCTCAGGTACCTTTTGACAGACAACGAAACCGGAACCAATCTTCTCTGAGCTATTCACGCCGAATGGAAGCGAGAAAAAGATTTTTCTGATAGCTCTGCATTAGTTTGAAATGTTTGAATATTAAAATTAATAAAAAAAGAACTGAAAAATAGTTATGCAAGTTAAGTCAACGAAAAACTTCAGCGACGAACTTTTCTTGCATAGAAACTGAAAATTTTTTTCCATAAACCGACAGTTCACCCTAATGATAAACGATCTTGGGGTTAAAATGATCCAGCTTTTCTCGGGCTTGGAATTAACAATTACGGTTCTCACTGAAACGGGTTTTCATCCCAAGGCGCAGACCCCCGTCTAATTCTTAACGTTAAGATCTCAAAAGTTTTGATTTTCTTGATACTTGAGAATGTCCTCGAGAGCTTTTTTCCACATTCCTTTCTTTACGGAAACGTTCCCAAAGTCTTTATTCTCATTTTGTTCCCCTGCTCTCCACACTTCTGTTCCCGTTTGGTTCTTTTGCGGGAACGTTTTTAACATTACATTTTGTTCTCGTGCAGACCGGAACGCGTTCTTGGTCCCAGCGTCATAAATCGAAAATTGTATCCAACACACATGCATGCCCACATACATAAGTATTTATTTACTAATTTATCTCACACAACTTACAGCCCCCAAACCTCACGTTTCGCCTGCCCCTTCTGCGGCAAATGCGTACGCTCCAAGGAGAATCTGAAATTGCACGTGCGCAAGCACACCGGCGAACGACCATTCGTGTGCCTCTTCTGTGGACGCGCTTTCGGTGGAAAATCGGACCTCACTCGCCATCTGCGCATACACACCGGCGAACGGCCATATCACTGCGAATCGTGCGGCAAATGTTTCGCACGCGCCGACTATCTATCGAAGCATCTTACAACTCATATACACAATGCACCACGCTGAGATGAGGTGCGGAGGAGACAACGACTCCTTCGCAGATAATAGAATGAACAGCCAAGGGAGCGTTGGTGGTGGGAACATTGGTGGTGGAGTTGCTTTGTAGCTGCCACTGCCGCAGCGGAGAGCTGTGCATTGCCAGATGTTGCGGGGAAAGAGACACAGCAATATACGTAGATAAGTGGATATAAAAATGCTTTGACACAAAATGATAGAGGAAAAAATATGCAAGAGAGTATAAAACATAAAAAGAACAAATACACATTCACAAAATTTAATAATTACAGAAAATCGTGCGCAAAAATAAAATTTTATGTACACAAATATGAGAGCACTGGCTGCGTAAAACAACTACAACTAGAAATAAGCTCACATTATTTGCGAGGCAGTGAATTTTAAGGAAAAAACAGGCAAAGTGGAGCCTAGAAATGAAGGCACCAAAAAATTTTATCGATCTTCTTTAGTGCTCTACCGCAAAACTCATACCTTTTATTTTTAAATTATGTAGAATCCTTGGTTAAGACGTATAAAGAATTATTTTAAGAATATGTTCAATGCGAAGCATTCATACTAGAGTTCAGTTTGCTTAGTTAGAAGTGCTAAAGTTCAGAATTTTATTAAGTAAAACCATAAACACGGGTAGTAGATATTACGTATGAAGGTTTAAAAAATATATTTTATATACATAAATATGTAAGCAGGTATTTAGTTCTAAGTCTTAAAGAAGTCTCTATTTTCCACTGTTGAAAGCAAGTTCTCTAAACCTTTTATTCTTTAAATTTTCTGCTTGAAATTCAGTAATTTAAACATTCTGTATATGTTTGAAAATTCTTCATTGAAGGAGAGGGAGATTAGCGAAAATCACGAAATTTAGGAGTTAAGAAAACTTTTGATTCGAAAATGTATTCAATTGAGGTGAATGACAAAGAATAAAAAAGGTATGTAATTAATATTTACTCTTGTGTTCAAAAACAAAAAGAAATTAAATTTTTCGAAGAGCTTAAATCAGTGGTATCCTGATAAGAATTTGAAATAAAACTTTACAAAAATATCGATGGTTTGTTCTCCAAAATTATCTGAACAAACTTGTAATCGAGTAGTACGTTCGACCAAAGTTTTGTCTGTCCATGAAGAATCTTCGAAACAAAATTCGAAGCGGTGAAGTGATTGTTGTAAAATCAGATTTTCATGAGGCAGTTAATATTCTAGTGCTGTGTAACTAAGCTCTTGGTGGAGTTATAGAGCTGGCTTCCAGAGCAGTTCGCCACACGCTCAAAGTTACTTTCAAAATTCAAAAAAAAATAATAATTAAATGGACTCTGTAACATAGAATGTACAGAGCCTTTAGCTCATCTAAAAAGAGCGAAAATAAAGGATTAAAAATAGAAAGATTGCTTTACAAATTCTACCGCACACCAACTCTACAGGGTTAAACCCCTCTAGAGCGCGCATTGGCTCTTAACAGCCCTACAACTCTACAATGCTCCCCAGCCACTATGCTAATCAGTTTAGTAGCAGAGTGGGCCACACTGTTCCGGCTATGAACTCAAGTGTACGATCTGACTCATTTTAATTAGTAGTGTTGGGAAGTATCGAATACTTTTGAGGATCGAGTTCTTTGGTATCGAAACTTTTAAGGATCGGATCTTTTTGAGAGTTCTGAGTACTTTCTCTAAATAAATACATGTCAATGTTTCAATGATTGGTGTAGAAATCTCCCAAGCTGACAGTACTTTATTCAAATTAATACATTAATCCCAAATTACATCAAATGATTGGCTAACTTTACTGGGTAAATTATTGTACTTGAAAGCTATTGAAACTTCAAATTGAGTACATCATTTCTGAATACCGGTAAATGTAAGTAAAACCCAGTACTTTTTAGTATATATACGACACTTAATAATGAGTACTTTGAATCAATCCTGAGTTCATGTATCAAAGTGATGATCGGAATAGAGAATTTTTAAGCACTGAGTACTTTCGAGCTCTTTGGTGAGTACTAAGTACTTTGGAGCACTCATTATCTATACTTTTAAAAATCGGCTGCTGTCGATCCTTTTGAGAATCGAGTTCTGAGTACGTTCGGTATCGATATTGCCTAACACTAATAATTAGCTTGAGACATTGAGTAAACATACAATGATTTGAATATGCAGGTGATACAATTTCTTTTGTCGCATATTCTAATTAGTTTTACCTGCACTTACTTACGTGTGCATATGTATGTATGTGTGTAGTTCCCCTAGTGAATGCTAAACCACCTTTCTGTGTTCATTTTCTGCCTGAGTTGATATACATATGTATGTACGTACATTGTATGTAGATCATCAGAAACTTTCTCAGTACTCAAATTTGAATCTTCTAAAACTTTAGAAACTTTTAGGAAGAGCATACCTAATTTTTTTAACAAAATAATATCTATTGCACTCCCTCTCTTTCACACGTAGAAAATTAGTGATAGTGATTTTTTTTATCTAAGCAGAAAAAGAACAAAACCATCGATAAAACATACGATTTGGAAATTTAAAAAATATGTAGGTTAGGGTGGTCATTAAAATTGCAACATCTAAATTTGGTATAGGGCACCTCTTTATTTTGTTCTATGTACAAAATAAGGACAGCCGCAAAAATTTCAGACAAAAAATATAAGTTCGCTACCAGCGTTTGAAAAGGTTTAAATTTGTTTTAAAAATCGTGAACATACGACAAAATTTAAAATGAAATCTAATAAATTTGCCATTTTATTGAAGCTTATACATATGTGTATGTATGTATATGCATAAACTCGCTGAGTTATAGTAAAAAGCAGAGTTAAAGTAAAAATTTTGTCGAATTTTCGCTATTTCTGAAAAACAATTTAAATATTTCAAAAACCCAGTAGCGTCGCATAAATATTTTTTTTTAATTTTAAAAATTTTTCTCCAATGTGTTTGTTTTTTTATTTAGAACAAAATAAAGGAGTAATATTTTTAAGGACCACCCTAATGTAGGTGCTAGTTTCTGAATAGAAGTAAATTTCTAGCTGTACAGAGAGCAGAAAAGCTGCGCTCAAGAGCGCAATAATCAGTGATCAGCAAATGAGTTAAGCGGATATTGAGGCATAAACAGCTTATAAAGCCAAACAGAGGGTTTATTTTTTAATAAATATAAATAATTCTTACAAAAGATATGTTTACTTATCATTTAATTAAGTTCAATTAATATATACACTTTTTGTTTATAGTTAGAAAACATCACAATAGTTAATTAGTTGAAATAGTTAAATGCTAACAAGAGATTTTAAATTCGAAGCAATGAGGCAAATATGCAAGAAAGGCACAACAACAAAAGTAGAAGGTAATGCAAGAACTTAGTAAATAGTTTAACTTACAATATTAAAAAGTGTAAAATAATGCAAACAAACTGTACTGTATTCGTGTATCGATCTACTAAATACATACATGGAAGAAAAAAACCCAGATTTGGTTTCAGCAAAACAACAATCAAAATGAAACAAAAAACTAATAAAAATAAATGCACACAAAAAACGAGAACACAACCGCAGCAGCTGGCAAGAAAAAAAACAAAAAAATAAAACGAAAGCTGAAAAGTATTACTGTGAAGGAATTTTCAATAATGCGCCGCAATAGACATAAACTATTTATTTAACAAATACTGCAAAAAAACAAGAAACTGCTAAAAAGTATTTTTATTCTTTATTTTTTACAAATAGTTAATTTTTGTGTACTTTTATTTCAGGACATACATATGTACATGTGGTACATTCATATATTTTTTACAAAGCAGCAGCAGCGATAATTTACACACATAAAAACAATAACCTGAAATAATAAATAGCCAATTTTTTGTTCAATTACATAGTTAAAAACATACATATATAAAATATTTTTAAAGCAACTTAAGTATAATACGCAAACAAATAGTAAAGAGGCAACTGTACAAGTTTTTATATACATATTTAGAATTACAATTATTGCAATAATACATAGTTTTTTGTTTTCAAACATACATACATACGAACATATGTATATTCTATACAAAATATGTGTAAATACATAAAACCAATGCAACTCAAAGTAGCTACAACAAAAAATAGCAATAAAAAAGCATAATTATTATTAATACAAGCAGCATACAAAGAAATCTAAAGCGGAACAATAGAATTTATTTATTTTTAATGAAATAAGAAATAATCATTTTTTTTGTTTGCAGCAAAAAGTTAATAAACAAATAAATTTAAGACATCTACAAAATACAGATGTGAAGAAAAGAAAGCAAATACTTGAAAGTGTATCAAGAAAACCACCACCGCCGCTAAAAAATTTGTTTTTTTTTTATATTATTTGATTTTGTAAATCAATAGCAAATATTTATATATTTAATTAGTTAATTTTTAAAACAACAACTCTAAAAACAATACCTACAATAACAATTATAAAGAAAGTAAAAAATAATAATTCATACAACAGCAGCAAATAACTGTGATTTTACAATGAAGCAAGCAAGCAAGCAAACAAGCAAACAAATAAACAGAAAAAATAGCAAAATATTTATTATTACCACAAACAAGCTAAAATCACATACAAACATGCATAGTATACATACATACGTAGTAAATACATAGTTATGTAGTAGCAACCATGGATGCAATAGCAAATAATGAATTAAAGTATACATAAAAAAGAAATACAATGCCGGAACGGGTTATTTTACAGTACCATTATTTTCTCAAACAATTTTAATAACACACATACATATATTAAGCATAATATGTTTATTTCTTGCTAAATAATATTAGCTGTAAAATTTTCTTATTGTTTAATAATTAAAAAAAATGCACGCGTGCAAAATGTGTTACTTTCAAAATGCGCATATTTAAAAAGCAAAAGCAAGCAAAATTTAAGCAACAGGTCTACAACAAATATTACAAAGAAGAAATACAAAACTAGAGCAAACAAAAAATTAACAAACAAATGTAAGAAGTGAATTATATATAACACAGAACCGATGACATCGAATTACCACTAAATGCATACATAGTAGTTTCATTAATATACAAACATACATACACAAAATATACATAAATGTAAAAGCATGCAAGCAAATACGTTTGTTGAGAAAACAAACAAAAAAATAAGCAAGAGAATCATTAATTATACAACAACCACAAAACCTTCTCATTGTTAACAACAACAAAAAAGAGCAAACCGTGAAGTGGTATTAAAATAAAAAATAAGAAAATAAATTTAAAGTTAAATTTCCCAAAAAGAAGTTGTAAAATCAAACCCATGTAATTCAGCAAGAAATTATGTATAGTAACGAAAATGAAATTACACAAAATTCAGCGTCAGCAACTAAAAAACAAAATCATGTATACCACCTAAACATTGATGTTTTAGCAATTAAAAACAAAAAAACAAAACAAAACAAGAACAACAGAGAAACACAAAAACTAAATTAAGCGCTTTGTAAGCAAACAGCGCTATGGCGAACAGTTAAGAATAGCTTGCAAGCAAAAATACAACAAACAATTGGCAACAGTTTCAAGAACCACAAACAAATAGGGAAATTATATAAAAAACGTTAAAAAAAAGGTTAAACAATAACTTAAGGCTGAGTAGGGCTTTAGCGGTGCGTTGCGACGAGGTACAACAAGCGTTGTCGTTTTGCTTAAATTTAGCAAAATTTATCAATTTTTTCCTGCCTATTAAAATGTTAAACTTTTGTTCATTTTGCTAAAAATTTTTATTAAAATATTCAAAAAGGATCATTTTCCTCAAAAATTAATTTCTGACTATGAGTCAATTTTCAATCAATTTTTCAATTTTATATTAGAATCCCGTATAACGTTCGAGGAAATGTTGCTCTACGCAACTCTCGATCCGCGGTCATCGCATTTTCAAACCTCCGGGTGTTCTTCTGCCATGAAATCGTTTCTCATAAAAACCATTTGCAGTTCGGAGGCGACCTTAGGACACTTCATTTGCTTGACAAGATCAACGTGCAGGGTATGGATAACACGATACCAAACTCGCTTATGCATGCATTCAAACAACTAGCGAAAGGCAGCTAACTATTATAGGAGTATGTGTTGAAAGCCTGAAAGAAGGTTTAGGTAATAGTTTTCAAATTAAACAACTGTTGGACTTAAAATCCTTACTTCTGACGACAAAACTAAGCCTTATATTGGATTTTCACTAGGCATTAAATGGCAAAAATTTGTATGACAAAGTTTGGCATTAAAAAATATTCTGGTCGTTACGTTAAAAAATTTTTCATGGAATTCATTTCCCTATGACATTTTTTAAATGGTATAATTTTTTTTGTCATTTTAATGCCTAGTTGAAGTTCGGCTTTAAATTGGCTTTACTTACTTACTTGCTTATTTTTTATTTCTATAACCAATTTAAAAAGCTTGGTAAGAAAAGCCCAAATTAATTAAATAAGTTGCTAAATTTTTACGGGATTTGGTAATTTTTTTTTACGATTTTGGTAAACTTTATTTTCCGGCCGCGGCAACACTGGTGACGATCAGAGAGGGCCTTTACTTTATTACCGGTGGTGAGCACCGCCTTGCACGCGGGCAAAGCTCTTTCAAGCTTTGTATATATTTAGTATAGAAAGCTTGAAAGAGCTTTGCCTGCAGAAAAGCTCACGCCCATATAAAATCTACAGAAAGAGTTCGGCCCGCGGGCGCTGTTTTAAGCATCACTGGTGTACCCCTCTCTCTCTTTCTCACAGTAACTGCATTCAAATCAGTGTTGCGACGTCAAAAATATTTTTCCCAGCAAAATTTTACCAAAAATTTTAAAAGCACTGCAACCGTTTTGAACAAGGCTAATTTTCAAAGAAAAATTCCGACATTTTTGAAATTTTACTTCAAGAAAGTCAAGGTCGAGTAAACTTAGTTACCGAGTTGCAGCGCACCGTGAGAGTCTGCTTTTTCAACCGCCAGTTAGTAAGGAGTCAACAAAAAAAAAACGCGACATCAAACCATATTTCTCAAACAAAACAAAATAAAAACAGTTTAAAAGTAAAAATAATAAAAGAAATTGTGCAGCATGAAAATGTGGAAGAGAAAAAGATAGTGGTGGTTAGCTAGAAATCTTTCACTGTGCCAAATTGTAAGAGTACCTCATTAATTTAATACGAAAACAGTAAGGAAAAGCAAAAAAGTACATAAATGAAAATAATAAAGTGAAAGTGTGTATTCGTTATACATACGACGCAATTACATACATACAAAAATTCAAACAGGAAAATAACAACAAAGAATATGAAAAGCAAAAACAATTCAGGAGTTTAGCATACATTTACACAAATACATAGATGTAAAATACGAGTAGTAAGGGAACAACAGCAGCAGCAAGTGCAGTAAGTGCAACTTTCAATTTATTTAAATACTTACATATGCAAACTTACAACTTTAACTTTATTTCAATTTACTTTAAATCGATTTAATGCAAATTGATTATTTTGTTTAATGTTTTATTCTTAGCATTACTTGGCGGTCTTTAATTTTTACAGTCTCTCGTAATTCAATGAATTCGTATTTTAGCAGTGCTTAATATTGTAGCAATTTGCAATTAGCCCAAAACACTGTACTCTTAAAATCGAATTGAAACTGCGCATGAAATGTTAAAAAAAGCAAAAATAATTTTAATTATTGCAAACAAAAAAGTTAAAATACTTTTAAAACAAGCAACTTGATATGCCTCAATACAGGTCTTAGTTAAAATTAGTAGAAAAGAGAATGGTTTTAAAAAAGCTAATGTACTATGTATCTAGTATTTAGTAAATATTGAATGCAATATTTTATTATTTATTTAAGGTAAATATTTTAAATTTTCTTTCGTACATATTTTATTATTTTTGAAAAAAAAATATTTTCAAATATTAAATTTAAATAAATTTAAACACATATAATTTTCGATTTAAGCTTAAGTTTTCAATTTTAACTAGTTTCAGCTAATTTTAATATTTTCTTTATTTTATTTTGATTCTACATCAAGTGTTCAATGTCCGTATTGTGATAATAATTTAATTATGTAACGAAATGTTTAAAAACTTGTTCTTTTTATTAAATACACACTTTCGTTTACTTTTGCAACAACCTTTTTACGATAGACACAATAAGAGGATAAGAACAAAGAAAAACAAAAGGTTTAAAATAATAGCAAAAACAAAGCTTCTTCACGCTGCTACAGAGGCAAATGCAAAAAAAAACACCAAAAAATACGCAGAAATTACACAAAAATTAGATTTTCACATTGGTCGCGAAACTTTTCTTATGTAAACAATATCTCTATCTAATGCAAAATTCGAGTGACAGAAGGACCATATTTTTATAACTCATACAGCTAAATTAATAAAAAATAAAATCGTACAAATTTTATTTGAAAAAAATCTATGAAAATGTCGCTCTATAAAGCTATTTAATTCTATTTTATTTTTTATGAATAAGGCTGCTAATCTTGAGTTTAATTTTAAACTGCCCTATGTAGTTCCAATGAAACATTTTGGCACTTCCAAATATTGTGTTCAAAATTGTACATACATACATTGTGTTGAGTTTTACTTTGAGACCAAGTCTCAAAAAACTAAATTATGACTCACGTACCGCAGCAGCTCAGTACTGAATCTTTAGGTAAAGTTAAAAGTATTCGCCATGCTACATATGTATGTACTGGGCTGACACACAGAAGAAATGATTTGGTGCGACCTACTCCGCATACCGTTGGTAAAGCTTGATGACAACGATTGAATGATCGTTCGATTTTAGGCAAACCTAAGTACCCGCTCGAACAACAACAGTGGAAAAACTTATGCTGCTATTCGGTAAGACAGTCTAATCTCAAGTCAACAAGCATGCCATTCGATAGATCCAAAGCTCGAATCCTAGTGCAGCAGATTTTTTTTATTAATTTTTTTTGTTTATTTAATTTTCTTTTAATTCTTGTTTTTATTGTTTTGGAAAGGAAAATATTTTTTTTATTTCATTTAGTTTACATATATCTATTATGTTATTATTTTTTGTTAAAAAATATTTCCTCGCTTCATTTTCGCGTTTTGTGACCTGTTCAGAGCTAGCTGACAAATTAGTGAGTTTGTTTTTTTTTAGACTGGATGCGTGAGACACCTTACTGAATTCCAGATAGTTAGTAAATAAGTGCTTCTGATTTTAAAACTATCACTATTTTTTTCTTCTTAAATATTTCAAACCTTACTGATTTATTTTGTATAGATTTAATATTTTTTCGTACAAATAAATTTACTTCTGCAACAAGTATACAAATTTTTCTAATGCGATTCTAGTGTGTTCAATATACATAGTATGTACCTTGGTCATATCTAATGTCACGGCTGATAGAATATTTTAGAATTTTTACGAACATCTTCAAAGCTACCAATGTGAAAATCCTACATACCTCTATATGAGTATATACATACTTGCACACAAACATGTACATTTGCATAAATGCGATGGAAATTTTGCGCTATGTTTTTACCTCACAAGGTAATTAATTGAGAATTTAACATTCGTGAAATTTTCAAAATGTTCTTAGATTCCTTGGAGGCACTTCAAATTCGTGAGTGATCCCAATATTTTCTCACATAGCTTTTATATAAACACATGCACATACAAACATGCATACAAATGTTTGTATGGGCAAAAAATATTAATAAAACATGATGACAAAAATAAGCAACAGACAAAACAAAAATGTGAAACAACACTGCCACACTGAAAAACAAACACAGCTACTATACATATATTTTTTACACAATGATTATTATTTTTTATTATTTCCGGTGAACACAGATTCAAACAAACAAACATAGTTACCTTTACATATGCTGACATACATACGTCTGCAGTAACTGCAAAAGCAATTAAACAGCACAGCAAAGTTTACACTATACATACATACAGACAAGTAATAAATAATTTCTATCCTACAGCATCAAGTATTTTTTACATAACCAATTTTCTGCCTGCCAAAACTTAAACCAAATCTTTCATCTTTCCACTGCTTTAAATTGTATTAGCACACATCACACTTTCCTTTTATTTACAGATGTTTTTTTTTTTGTACAAATTTAATACGAAACACTTTAATATAATCTTCCGCATTGTACAACAATAGTTAAGCAAAGGCCTAGCCACTTTTTACACCTACCCAGCTACAAATATTTACACGCATATAAACGCACACATACACAACATGTACCAAACACAAAAAAAAAACAAATGTTTTATTTTTCTTAAATATTGTAATTACTTTTAGTTTTACATAGCACAAATTCAAATATAATTAATTAATATGTTTAGTTAACAATTATACATATGAATATGTTTTTTATGCTGTGAAAATTGTGAACCAACAAATCAAAAGAAACGAAAACGTCTAACGTTAGTGAAGCATAATGAAGCGAAGAGAAGGGAAAAATTTTAATTTTTTCGTTTATTTACAAGAATCATATGCTTAGAGATTAGCTGGAATTATACATGTTTACATACATACAATATATATTATATTTATATTACATATATTTTAATGTTATTATTTTATATTAATAAAATTTTATGCTCAACAAATTTTATTTTTGTTTTATTTAATATTAGTTTTTCAATTAAATTACAAAATTATTATTTGCTTGCTGATTTTTTTGGAAAACCTATAAAAGTTTTAAAAAATCGAAAGTCGAAATCTTTGTTTTGTAAACCACGTAATTGGGTAAACTACTTATAGTTGTCCTTATTTCAAATAAAATTCTCTTCTGGGATTTGTTTAAATTATTTCTTTAATATTCCCAATAAACCAGTTAATTCTTCAACAAGCAAAATGTTAATGAAAAATTTTTAACATTAAACTTCAAAATTGAAAAAGAAAATTATCATATTTCACAACAATCTTAAATCTAAAAATTTAAAGTATTATAAAGTCAAGTACATTGGATAAAATATTAAATGATAAGAACCCTACATTACTCCCCCTTCCAGAGAACTAATGTTTCTGCTAATCAATGAAATAAGATCAGTGTTGCTGGACGAACCTCGAGGACCATTGGTATTTAATTTGCGTTACATGAAGAACCAACTCCATTTCGTTATTAACCGCAGAGCTTGAAGTAATATTCATAAATACACTAAGGATTTCAATTTGCATTTGTCTGCTCCTGGCAGGGTCGCCAATATAGTTGTCCTTATTTCAAATAAAATTCTCTTCTGGGATTTGTTTAAATTATTTCTTTAATATTCCCAATAAACCAGTTAATTCTTCAACAAGCAAAATGTTAATGAAAAATTTTTAACATTAAACTTCAAAATTGAAAAAGAAAATTATCATATTTCACAACAATCTTAAATCTAAAAATTTAAAGTATTATAAAGTCAAGTACATTGGATAAAATATTAAATGATAAGAACCCTACATTACTCCCCCTTCCAGAGAATTTACGTTAAATAAGTTAAATGTGACTTTCTTTTTTGTTCCAATATTGTTGTGNATTTCTCAGTTAAATTACAAAATTATTATTTGCTTGCTGATTTTTTTAGAAAACCCGTAAAAGGTTAAAAATATCGAAAGTCGAAATCTTTGTTTTGTAAACCACGTAATTGGGTAAACTACTATTTGATAACTAAAACCTCTATTTTTATAATATAGATTTTCCGGCCAAAATTGGGTAACCCTTTTAATGGCTAAAGTGGAATAAACATGACATACGAGCCGTTTACTTTGAAAATGGCATAAATAAGTTATTTCATGCGGTTTGACTTCAGTGCTTATTTAACTGTATCTGAACACGTCTGTTACTCGTACAACTTCATAAGCCAAAGGCAACAAGTTCGAAATAACTAACAATTTAAGCACAAGAAGTGGAAATCACTTATGCCACTTTCAANACTATTTGATAACTAAAACCTCTATTTTTAAAATATAGGTTTTCCGGCCAAAATTGGGTAACCCTTTTAATGGCTAAAGTGGAATAAACATGACATACGAGCCGTTTACTTTGAAAATGGCATAAATAATTTATTTCATGCGGTTTGACTTCAGTGCTTATTTAACTGTATCTGAACACGTCTGTTACTCGTACAACTTCATAAGCCAAAGGCAACAAGTTCGAAGTAACTAACAATTTAAGCACAAGAAGTGGAAATCACTTATGCCACTTTCAAAATAAACGGCTTATTCCAAATGTTTATTTTTTATTTTTTGCTTCTATTCGGCACCAAATCGTATCCAATATAATGGATAAATCCAATGAAAAAGTTAATATATATAATTACTTTTACAGTTTTTCAAGATGATTGAATGAATTTGCTTTCAATTACAATCGAGGCTGCATTTGGGTGGTGCAGGCTGATCTGGGCTAATCTGGTGAAAGCCTCATCTCTGCTCGTTGAGGTCCGAGACCCTGAGATTGTTCTCATTCCTACCGTTGAGCTCAAGCTTCCTCAGGTCTATAACCTCGGAACAATTTTAGCGTCAAAGGGACATTCCCTAGCGACAGAACCACAACTTCTTGCCCACCTGATATAGTTACGATGTGTCTCCAATCACTTCATGTATGGTCGCTCTTTCGTCTTTCTTCAGCAGATGCGCATCTGTTCGAAGAGCGATTTTACCTTGTTCTCCGTTGCCACCATATCTACTCCATTTCTCAGCCGGCAAGGGGTCTGCGCTCCCTATGCTGCTGTTATTGCCCGCACATCGACGGGAACCAGTTTCAGTATGCTTGCGCAATTGGACACCACGTGCCTATAGTTTCTACTCACAACCTTCTTTGAAGCCATTTTGGAAAAAGTCAACTGCCGAGGGTCTGCTTCGCCGCATGTACCACTTTTCTTCCGATCTACTTGAGGTCTAAGTGCCTGCGGTTATCAGGCGCACCCGGTAGTCCTGCTAATGGTAGAGACGTCGACTTAGCCTATGCATGCGACGTTCTCTTCTCTGTCCTACCTGATTCCCGCAATGTGCTGGACCACGATTAGCTTACAGGCCTGTCACATTGACGCGATGAGTCTCTTCTATATAGCGGTCTATTTACTGAAAGAAAATTAGGTATGTATGTATGTAAAGTAAAACCGATTAGTTCTTAATTTCATATGTGGGCATCGGTTTCAAATAACTCGCAACTTGTTTTTAAAACGAGGTGTATGTATTGTCCAAATATTTCCACCTAAAAATGCAACCGAAATATTTTGGTGGGAGCCATTAAAAACCAAAGTTTATGATTGGCTTTGGTGAAAGGAAACTTTTTTGGAACACTCCAGTTGCAAGTTTTCTTCACACCATTTTTTAACCGCTTTTCCTTTATTCTGCGCCTGCTTATTTTCATATTTGTCTTACAAAAACAGAAGTCATTTAGATATTGGTTTAATTTGTGGAATTTTTATTAGATACACTGTGCAACATTTTTTAAGGCTCTTCATTAGGTATTCAGATAAACAAATAAACCGTCAATTTTTAAATTATGTACAGCGGGTTAGTAAACACAAGTCTGGTACTATTGATCTAAATAATTAACATAAGGCAAAGAAGTATGATTTTTCTTAAAATATTTGGGCAACTACCCTTTAATAATATTTCCTGTAAAACCTTCTCTTAAGCGTTGTAGATTTTTTGTTTAATTTTAGTTGCGTTTTCGTTGAAAAAATATATTTAAAAATAAGTTTCCTGTATTTCTTTTTTTTCAACTCACCGTTTACATATTAAACATTCCAAATTGCAATAATGAAAAGTCGCAAAAGAAATTACTACATAAAAAAGCATACAAATTAAAAAGGAAACTCAAAACTCAACGTATTTCGTATACGTACACAAAACTGCAACAACTACAGCAACGAACAATTTTTATTAGATGTAATAGAATATTCGTATTTAGAACAAATATGGAAATACAAAATATACACGTGCATACGATATTAGGTGTATGAGAATCTCAACAAATAACTAAATCAAGCATTACAACTCTCGATGTGTGTTTTTGTCGGTGTCTATGCTAATAATCAAAAGGAAGTCCCCAACAAAAAAAAATATATATGTATTATAAAACAAAAATCATTTTTTCGAAATTTACTTTACTAAATATGAACTCTATATACATATATATATATTATATATATACATACATACTTACAAGTATAGGATATATTGTGTATTTACTATTTGATGTAGAATATGAAACATTTAACGAAAGAAATTGAAATTCTCCCAATTTGCGAAATATTATGACAATTTCAAAGGTTTCAATAATGCAATTTATCGAGAAAGCACGCGCGTGGGAAATTAAATTATATTAAAAAAAAAAGAGAATATTACACTGAAAAAGAAGGGAGAATTAAACAACAAAAAAATAATAATGTGCAAAAATTGAGTTGCAGTAGCATTTTTAGGGGAGAAGAAAAGTACTGAAAATATAATTTTGCTAATTTTGCAATTATGAAAAGCATAAAAAAATTGACAAAATTAAAATTATGATTAGGATTTTGTAAATAATTTATATTATTATGGAAAGACTAAGAATTAAAAAGTTGTCTAACATTTGCAGCTATTGGGTAACTTTTATTATGTCATCTGATTAAAAAGAATATTTACATACATACATATGTACCGTGGCAAAGCCATAAAAAGGGAAGCGTTATTTTAGCATTCTTTGGCTATTACAAAATTGCGTACTCAAAAAATAAAATAAAATCTGATTATAAAGTTTAAAATTTTGTTGAACATATTTTAAAAATCGTCGAATTTTTATAAATGTTCTATGTACAAATTTTGATTTAAAAATAACAAAAAAAAACATTTTTTAAACAAAGAAAAATTGCCATAATTTGCTAAAATGTCTCTTCCCTATTTACTTTTTGGTCACCGAATGTATTTGGAAAAGACTTAAAAGTCTACATCTACATTGCAATCATTGAGTGAAAGTAAACTCAATTTTTATTATCATTTAATAATTAAATATAATTTTAGTTACATTATATCGACCCGTTTGCGCGAAATTACCGTATGTGCCATTTTTTCGAAATTGGCTTTGGGGCACAACACATCGCCTGGTAAAATATTGTTGCTGAAATTCCTACAGTTACGCCTCGAATTTAATGTATATTTTATCGTATGTGGCAATGCATTTTTTGTGTGGGCGAAGAATAATCGCTAAATTTCGATAAAAATTTTTATTTTTTTTTTATAACAAAATAGGTTCAATGGGCTTTTTTTGATCAGTTTTAACTGTTATGATACGGGCTGTGTTTTTATGATCATTTTAAATATTTAATGAGCTAAAATATTAAATGTTAAAATAACGGTTATATCATGATCCAAAAAACTCCAAAAAATAACCGTTAAATCTGATCAAAAATTAAAATTAAATAAAAAAATAAATAGTTAAAAATTTTCAATACGTAGGAGTCGTATAGTTATGATAATCACTATATATCACGAAAGCAGCTCTAAAGTCACACTAAAACACTACAGTGGGTTTAAGTTGCTACTTGTTTGTCAAACGTCTTCTTCATGCATTACTCTTGTATTCAGATACCTACGAAAATATTTAGTAAAATTTAACTAAAAATTTTTTGTAAATAGTTGACCCTTATTTGAATAAGTAAATTAAAAAGGGCGGTTAGCTGATTAAAACGCTTTACATAGGTATTGAGCAGAGAATTTTGCTGGAGTCAACTAAAATACAAAAAGTGATTTTGCATATTCCTTTAAACCAGACATGGGCAGGAGCTTTTTGCACTTAGGAGCCGGCTTGGGGGGATGGAAGATGATATGTGACCAAAAAGTGTAAACCTTTACCCACTGCAAGGTATGAAGGAGAAGGAACATCCACTTGGTAAAGAATATACACTCACAATCATTAGAATAGCGCACCCTTTTTAACCTCAGTTTGTTAGTTTAATATTCATAATTTTTTTATAAAGATGTACGCGTAAATCCGATTATAAAATCTTATACAAATTTAAAAAACATTTCAACAAGCGGGCGTGCTAAGTTAATAATATTTTTAAATTTTAATATAACAAGTAAGAAAGTCTAAGTTCGGGCGGAGCCGAACATTAAATACCCGGCGCAAGTATTAAATATATGTTTTTTCACCCTTCCGAAACCTTCCGCTAGATGGTAAGCCGGGGTGTATCAATTTTGAGTAAATTAGCGTCCTTCAATTTCGAAATATTGAAGTTTCAAGCATTTCTGAAATTTACCGTTATATGAGAAGCGGCCGTTATTTTAGTCCGATTTCAATAATTTTCAACGTTTTGCTTATATGTGGCAAGCACAATAACCATACCGAGTTTGGTACAAATTGGTAGAACGGTTACCGATATACTTATATGTGATCATAAGTGGGCGGTGCCACGCCCATTTTCCAAAATTTTACCATAAACGTATTTCTTGGTAAAGAATTGTTGCAAGCATCAATTTTGAATAAATTAGCTTCAATATTTACTGATTTATCGAAGATTTTGTATTTCTCTAAATTACCGTTATATGGGATGTGGGCGTGGTTATTGTCCGATTTTAAAAAGTTTCGGCGGTTTTTTATGCTGTACAAAGGCCAACAACTGTGCCAAGTTTGGAAGAAATTGGTGCAGCGGTTACCAAGATATACACATGTAACCATAAGTGGGCGTGGCTACGCCCATTTTCCAAAAATTTATAATATTCTTATTTTTCGTCTAAAAATTATTGTAAATATCAATTTTGAGTGAATTATCTTCAGTAGTTACTAAAATATCGCAGTTTTCGTATTTCTGGAAATTACCGTTATATGGGAAGTGGGCGTGGTTAAAGTCCGATTTCGCCCATTTTCAATACCAACCTACCTTGGATTAAGGGAAACCTACATACCAAATTTCGTTGAGATATCTCAATTTTTGCTCGAGTTATCGTGTACACGGACAGACGGACAGACGGACAGACGGACAGACGGACGGACAGACAGACATGGCTTAATCGATTTCTTTTTTCATCCTGATCATTTATGTATACATTTGTCTATATCTATCTCGATTCGTTTTGGCTGTTACAAACAACCGTTATGTGAACAAAATTAATATACCCTTGTGCACAAGTGCGCTCGGGTATAATAAACTGGAAATTTCAAGTGTCTTCAAAATACCGTTGATTTTTGAAATTTTTTTTTATTGACAGTGTCATACATTTTCTTCCATACTAAGTATTCTCCTAAAAATCTTTATATGGATGGAAATGCGCAGCAGCGTCAACAAAAAAAACATTTCAAAAATTAACAGTAGCACACCCCTTGTTGACATGTTTTTTAAAGTTATATAAAATTTTAAAATCCGATTTACACTTAGAATATTATTAAACCAACCAAAGGGAAACTGTAAATACTGAGGATTAAATGGATGTGCTATTCAAATGACTGGGAGTGTATGTTGTGGAGCAGCGAGCAAGGCGACGAGTACAAACGTGTATGTTTCTTTTTTACCTACAAATTTGATATCATTTCCGTTTTTCTTCATTCAATTGCTGCAAATGTAAAGCTAAAAATGCAAAGCTTTAAGAAAATTATTAGTTTTTAAATTAAAAATGAATTACTGGCGTAAAGCATTTGTGCGTAATCGGTGTCGTGAATTAAAAATATTTCCATACTAACATGTATTTCATTAAATCAAACAATGGGTCCAAGTTTATTTTGATTATAAATAAAAATCAAAAACAAAATTTAGCGTTAACAAAACTATCTCATGTAAAGAAATTCTTTTGAAAACTTTTACTTTTGAACATAAGATGTAAAAACAAAAATATTATATGTAGTAAAAAGTTAAAAAACAAAAAGTTTATAAAACTATTTTTCGGTGTTAGTTGTCTTTTTGGATAATAAACTTACACATACAAAATAATACCAAATAAATTAAAAGTAAAAATAAATAAAAAATAAAAAACAAATAAAAAACAATTCACTGTTGATGTTGTGACAAAGAAAAAACAATTAAAGTGCAAAAGCATATTTTTACTCACTTCTTTACGTCCCCCATGTATAAACAAATGTAAAAATATATAAAATTGACATGTACGTCTACAAATATTACGGCATAAACTACTATAGTAAGTAGTGACATTTTTTCTCTCACTCACTTTCCTCTACTCTACGCTCTAACTATCGTTTAAACTAGTTATTTAACTAAACGAAAAACAAGGCAAAAAGTGTATATTGAAACTACGTGCATATGTACATGTAAAAAACATACGTGTGCACACAGCATAATACTTGGCAACGGCGCAAAATTTTTTCTTATATTAAATAAGAGAAGTACTTATTAGTTGGCGCAATTAAATGCGTAAATATAATGTTATTTACACGTACATATACACTAATACACACATACTACATACATACATACATGCGTATAAATGAATGTCTACAAATATTGCATTGTATTTACCTACCGATCTACATACATACATAGTTACAAACATAAAATACGATTGCACTCGTAAATGTATACTATTAGTTACTTATATTGCAAGCAATTGTATGTACATACATACATATGTATATGTACATATGTGTGTTTAGCAAAAATGAAATAATTTCGAAGACGTACTTTCGAATGTTAGACAGATATTTAAAAAGAAGAAAACGAGATGCATACACAGTATATGAAGTATTTGACGCATCCCATGACGGTGATCCTTCGTTCTGTCGCGACTGTCGATCTATCGAGGATCTGCAAACAATTTAGCAATAATTCTAAAATGACCTCAATCAAATATTTGCAAGTAGTTATATTTTTAAAATATATATACATATATTTTAATAAAAATAAATATTAAAAAAATTAAAGTAAAATAAGTATGTGGTGCAAGTGATTGATTAAAAAAAAAAATAATAATGAAAACTTGTAAATAAGATATTAATAAAGTCAAAAATAATAAATGAAGCCGTGGTTAAAAAGCGAATGTGTATTGAAAAGAAAATTTGCATAAAACAACAACAAATAGAACAGCCACAGCCACAGCCACAGCAAACAAACAAACAAAAAATGTCTCTCGATCGAACGAAGTAAGAATGTGATATTTTTCTAAACCACAAAAAAAAACCGATAATGATTTTTAAAAAGCAAATAAAAAAGTAATAATAAAAGAAATAGAGAAGCAGAGTATTAATTAAAGTCAGTAAGCAATTCAAAGACAAAAGTAAAATCACAAAAAATATGATCTTTTGAACTTTCGTAATAAAAAGTACCCGATTAAACCGATTCAACTCGAAACGGTTAAGCAATAGTCAAGTCAATAGTTAAAACTCAAAAGTGAACTTTAGCTAATATGATATTCAAAAGATTAATAACACTGTGCACGAAAATTAGATTTTTTTTAAAAAGCCAACGTCCTATCTATAAAGTCAATTCGTGTATTCTGAATTCATTGGTGATAGTCATTTCTCTACGCTAGGTCATATAAAAAATAGGTAATATAAAATTCAAGTTTTTAGCGCGAAATTTTGCATTTTTCGATTGCTCTGAAAATTCGTATTACAAGCCAATTTGGTGCGCGGATCCATATGAAATTATTGACATTATTTTTGCGATCCGACAAATATTTAGTACAGTTTTCATACAAAAAGACATCCAAAAATTACTGAGAACGGCCAAAAACGTAAATTTTTTATGGAGATGGGCCAACATTTTTTGGAAATATATACATATTTTTTGTTGACAAAAGTACGTTCCTTTACTGTAGATGTATATAAAAAAAATAACTATAAATATATTTGGCTTTACATGTTCTTTGGTATGGCACTTTGAGTGGCTAATTTTTTGACATTCGTTTTTTTTTCTCTCAAATATATAATCTAACCAAGTTTGAACATTTTGGGGTTTTGCTCAAAATCTAAAATTTTTTTATGGGTGGTATATTTTTTTATTCTCTGATTGCAATGAAATTTTTAGGAGCGTATATTTATCAAAAAAATAGTGTATTTCAAAAAAAAATTGAGTCATTTCCGTACGAAAATCCACGTTTTTGGCCATTTTCTGTCATGTTCGGCTGTTTTTTGTATAAAAACAGTGCTAAATATTTATCGAATCGTAAAAATAATATCAAATTCATATTTTTCGCACCAGAAACTCTACAATACGATTTTTCAGAGCAATCGAAAATAATAAAATTCACTCAACAAAAATTTAATTTGATATTACTCGATTAAATGACCTAACCTAGAAATATTACCACTGAGTCCAGCTTTCCCGAATTGACTTTGCTAAGTAGGTCGGCTTGTTAATTTTTTCGACTAGCACAGTGTAATTACTAAAGTACGTTTCTTTTATGCCTATTCTCAATTAACAAATATTTCAAAATCGCAATAGAGACTGATTTTCAAGAACATTCAGCATAGCAATTAAAAATAAAAATTACTAAAAAACAAAATCCAAACAACAACGATCAAAACTAATTAAATAGCACAAAAAAATAGAATCAATTCAAGGCAACCACTAAAAAGGCAACATTTTCTTAAACATCACCCACATAGGTATATATTTAATTTGACTAAAAAAGCAAAAACTACATATTATTACTCATAGAAACACACATACACACATACACACATATTGTATAATAATTTCTCCCTTTGAAGTATAAAACTGTTTACTGCAACAAAAGCGCCTTATAAGATTAGGTTTTACAAAAAATACTTCAATGCAAACAAATTTATACCCCAAAATCTCAACTAATTATTTAAAAACCAATGCGATTACACTTTAAGTTTTATACATACAAACATACATACATATACGTTTCATAGTAAGGAATGTGCGGAATTGGAACAGCAGTAGGCACGCATGTAGATATGTATGCTTAGCAAACATTATGAGTGAGATACAAGAACGTAGTAATAATTAAGCAATGCGAACAAAAACAAAACGAACGAAACTGCATAGGCAAATAGAAAGTAAGTGAAATTGTAGGGATTGGATTGTTTTTGAAAGAACCAGGAAACAGGAACGAGTTTTTCGGTATTTGTTTGATTAGGTGCGTAGACATGACAGCTAAGATATTTGTAGGTATAGAGCAAAAAGCAAGAATAATGAATGGCAGATTAAAATCATAAAATGGTTAGCTATATTTGTGTGATAGAATATCGAAGAAAGGTACTTAGGTGTGTGAGGAGTTGAATTAGAGATTAGAGTATGCGGAGGCGCTGTAGTTGGAAATGGCTTGTTTGTGAGAATTTATAGGCATAAGTAGAGGAAATTGGTAATGTAATTAGAAAAGTGGATAAGGATTTGCTTAATTGCGTAAACGCAGAGAATTTGGAAATTGAAGGGTCGTATGGAAAGAAGAATGAATTCGAAGGAAATTTTGCTGTGAAGTGATGAAAATTTGAGTTTGATCGTTGTTTGATCATGTCTTTTCACAATTTTGAAATTTAAAGGCATAAAATGTTTTGGATATTCCCTCTTCAACAACACATAACGAGAGCTATTCTTCACTTATTTTAAACGTTTCTTTTAACTAAATCGTCAGAGTCCTATTTTAGAAGACATGCACAACCGACAGACCTATATTTAGAAAGTCAGCGAGCAGTAAGCTATACTTTCATAAAAAATAATATGTAATTTTTTTTTTAACAAAAAAAATTGCCAAAACTTGCTTACATATGTAGCTCTATAAGAAGAAAAAGTGTGATCATTACTTTGCGTCTTCACAGGCAAAAATGATTGCCTAGGAAATGTCTTTTTATTCCCTGATATAAATTTTAACAGAGGCAAAATTTGCCCCTAGCCTCTTAATATCTTGATAAAAGCTTTTGTAAGAAAGCTTCTAACCCGGATTAAATTACTTAAGAATTTAGAAAATATGCTATTTCACATCCAAGTAAAAACAAATATTGCAATAGAAAAGAGCTCAATTTTTCTGTTTATATTAAAATATCAATAATGCCGCCACCACGAAGTTTTCGTGCAATTAAAAATGTAGCTGTCAAACTACCAAATTGCCGGCAATAGATGGCAAGATAAAAGCTGTGATAATTATTGCTTACCATGAGCAATATGCGGTCTGCATTAGCAAAATATTGACTGATAACATTATCAATATAGGAACTTTTGCTTGTCGAGAGGCGCCCATAACAATGATTTAGACCCCGCCAGAGATTATCACAAAGATGAGTTTGAGCTTCCTTAAACTCCTCTTTTCTAAAAAATAATCAACGTTATTTTAGTCACCTCAAGCCAAAGAAGAAAAAGCGTCTGTTCCAAAGAACTTGAACCAGCCAACAAAAAGTTGGTGATCGAAAATGCATCAATTCGCTTACATTGGGATGCAAGTTTGCGTTGAATCGAGCCTTCTAGAAGGCGCGAACGGCCTTGTCAATTTCTATAAGTAGTCGGGCAATCAGAATTTTATAGTGGTATGGATCAACTTGATGCTCAAAAGCAAAGTATCAATGCAGCTGAAGGCACAGGGTGCGTGGTATAAAACTAAACTTTTCTTGTTCGCAAAAACTAAGATCCCTGAATTGTTTAAATATGTATTACCCTTAACGCTAAACTTACTTAGCTCGAGGATTTCACCACACGTCATTTACAGCATGTTTCGGATTTATTTTAATGCAACTTTTGGGGGTATTCTCTGAGTCTTGCAAAACCCTTGTACGGTGTACAGATTGCACGGTAAAAACCGGTTTTCCTATGGGACAGCTTTTGGGTTGTAGAACAAAACATGAAACTTCTTTAAATTCTCCCTTTTTTGTGGGTCCGGTTGCGGGATTGCGCATATGGCACTTAAACAGCCAAAAAACGTATTTTGAAAATGATCAAACTCGGTCAAGCTCAGATTTTAATTGAGCTTCGAAAGGAATGTGGAATATAATTCAAAAGCGAAAGGTGCTATGGACAAAGACGTAAACAATGTGATAATGTTGTAAACTTATTTTTTATTCCAGATTTTTGTTTTGTTAAGGATTTTTTTTGTTAGCTTTAAAGAACCAAATATTAGAATTCGCAAATCGTTAAAAGAAAAGACATGTGGAATTGCTTTAACTGCTAATACACACCCACACACACTACACGCAGACACAACTAAGCGAGAAACAGACACAAACTAGTAAAAAGTTTTCTTTAATAAAAAAATTTCAACTAAATTCGAAATTTAATTGAGAGTATTTCAAAACGATTCGCAGACGTGAAAATTTTGGGGAGATCAAAAATCAGAAAATATTAATTCAAAGAACTAACAAAATTCAAAATTATAAAAATATGTATGATAAAACAATTTTAAAGAGATAAATTTAGGATGTAAACTCAAAGTAAAAAATTAAAATCTCTAAATTTAAGCTTTTGGTGTTTTAAACAGATAAGTAAATCAAAAAAATGGAACAAATTAAATATTTTAGGCGATTAAAATGAATGCGAAAATTTATATTTGGATAAAATAAAAGTTAAGTGAAAGAATTGAAATTAAGTCGAAACATTTTAAGCAAATCTCGATGTTTTAAATTAAGTATATGACATACAAAAAAATTTTTAACCACTTTTCTGGACAAGAACCAAAAAAAAAAAACGAAAAAAAAAATTAAATTATGCCTACTCAAAATAGACAAAACATACACACGCACACAATCACACGAAAAATCCCTAACCCAAAACACGCGTAACAATTTAGCTGAACGTAAACAAAAATATTAGAAATTCAATTAAGATATTAATGCGAACCTCTTTCACTTTCGTGTCTTTTACTCAGCAAATAAAAAAGTTAAATTGACGTACATATGTAAAAATAAAAATCAAAAAAAAAAACCTACGATAATTGATTCACGCACACACATACATACACAGACGGACACCACTGTCGGAAGTAGCAAGAAAATGAAGAAGTAATTTTTTAAAATAAAATTATTTACATGTTTGTGTGTAAAAAAAAGTAAAACGAACGAAAAACAGGAATATACTTCAAATCCACCGGTCCATAATTTAAATGCATAGTATAAGTTAAATCTTTCAGTTCTCACGTTACAAATAATTACTAATGAATTTTACTATACAGAGAAAACAAACAATAAATGAAGAATACAAAACCATGAAATTAAATGCCTGCCACAGAAAGATACTACTGTAAAACTAAACAAATAAAAACTCAAATTAAAAATCAATACAAAAAGTTCAATTATTCCGTTCCAGTTTACCACAAAACAATTGCGAGTATTTCTCATTTAATTATTCAATAAATAATTTTACAACAAAAACCACGTAACGAGAAGTCAAATTGTTTAAGTTAGGCATACAAAAGTTATGTGTAAAAAAACTGACCGACACAGAGTTTCGAAAATTCAATTGAATGTTAAAAAAAAAAATCGACTGCAGAACGTGCACACTTAAAAGTTATTGTAATAAAGCCGATACAAAAACACTAAATAAATAATTAAAGAAATAAATAAATAAAACAAACAAAATGTATACATACATACATGGAGTTTTATATATGTACAAAAACAAAAAAAAAAATGGCGTTTTGAATTTTTGGAATTCAGATAAGTATCTAAGTAAAACTATTTCTTCAAATGTCAACATAGTACAGTTTTATAGCCTATTTCCACCAAAAGCTTAACTGCAATTAGGAGTTCAGTTAAGTACCAAAAATTTTAGCATGGATTGATCAGCAAGATTTATTTATAAATTTTTGCTTTTTTTGCTTTGCTTCTACTTAATATGAGCAATTACCTCCTTCGAGTTGTAATCACCTTTTTGCCATAGGCGGAAACTGCAGTAATAGTCTTAAGAGCTAGCAACGTTTTCGAGCAGGAATTTCAGGTCAGCTGGTTTTTTGATATGACATCTCTTTCACTCCCTCGGTTAGCGTGGGGGCCATCCGGCAGGCGGTAATGTTTGCGTTGGCTAGTGCGCATCGTATCTTTACAGTTAAAAATGCAAATTTTTAAAGTCATTTTAGTAAGGCTAATTTTATTTTTATTGGCTTTAACTAACTTCTAGAAACATAGATTTATTATTGTCAGACATGTCCGTTCTTGCTTACTTTGTGCCAGACGTCATTTTTTATAAAAAAAAAATTTATTTTTCAAATCCTTTTTAGTAAAGCTCAAAATTTAATATGATGTTGGTTAAGTACTAAAATTAATTTGCCAGACATTAATTCGGTTGCTAAAGCAAGATCCAGATCGATTTAAAGCTGAAAAGTATTACGCTGGTAGTGAGGGAGATGGTAGCAAAATAGTGATTTTTCATGGGATTTTAGTATGGCAACTGGAAACTATAACTACTTATCTAACGTTATAACACGAATCTTATTATTGGAATATCAAAAATTAATATATTTTTTTTTTTCAAATACATACGTTAAGGCAAATAAAAACTTAAAACATTTCAAAAAACATCAACTTCTATAGTGTCGGAATAAAGCAAGGGAAAACACACAAACATTTTTATATTTATAACATTATCATAACATTTTTATATTCATAACACTATCACAACATTTTTATATTTAAGCACTGGTTTACAACGAATTTAGCAGTGGTTGCCACTATCCAATTCCCATGCAGAATCGCTTGCTGATTCCGAAATTAAGTATTTTTTCCATATATAAGTTTTCGAGATATTTGCAATTTACCGTTATTCAGCTTAAAAAAAAATGGTTCCACTTAATCACGTATATCTTATACGAAATGTAGCAAATGAAATGCAGAAAACTCCCTATAAACAGTATATATACATGTACGTACATCAGTTTTCTATAAACTTTATATCCTTTGGGAAATTTATTAATCAATCCAGATTTTTAATTTGTTTATGAAAAATTAAAAAGAAATCCAAATTTAACAGGGAAAAACTTTAGTATTTTTTCTAAATTTTTTTCATTTGTATTAAAGCCTGTTCCTTAACAAAAAAAGCATGCTGCTAACGAAGAAAGTCGATAGATATGTGAATAAAGAAGATGTGAAATGTCATATGAAAATGTGTGTACACAATAGTACATGGCGTATGAGTAACATTCTTTACTGCTCATATGTATTTCATACTTTTTTTTTATTTATCCACCGATTTTCTTCTTTTCAAATTACTACCTGTTCTTTTTTTTGTAAAAAACAGGCTTTAATACAAATAAACATATTTAAAAAAAATCTATTGTTTCTTAAATTTTTTCTCTGTTAAATTAATTTTTTTTTTTAATTTTTTCATAAAAAAATAAAAAATCTGGAATGATTAATAAATTTCTCAAAAAATACTAAGTTTACAGAAAACTGATGTACATACATATATACTGTTTATGGGGAGTTTTTCTACGTTTTATTTGCTACATTTCGTATTAGATATACGTGGTTAAGTGGAACCACTTTTTTAAGCTGAATAACGGTAAATTGCAAATATCTCGAAAACTTCTTCTTATTATTTGGCGCTGTAACCGCCTAAGCGATTTTGGACGAGTTCAACAAAGCACGCCAGTCGTTTCCCCTCTCTGCCAATTGACGCCAATTGGAAACGCCATGTGAAGCCAAGTCCTTCTCCACCTGATCTTTCCATCGCAGTGGGGGCATCCCTCTTCCTCTGCTACCACCAGCGAGTTCCGAGTTAAATACTTTCAGAGCTGGAGCGTCGGTGTCCATTCGAACGACATGGCCAAGCCAGCGGAGCCGGTGTATTTTAATTCGCTGCACTATGTCCATGGCGTTGTAAAGCTCATACAGCTCATCGTTCCATCGTCTGCGGTACTCGCCGTCGCCAACGCGTAAAGGCCCGTAAATCTTCCGCAAAATCTTTCTCTCAAACACTCCAAGAGCCGCCTCATCGGATGTTGTCATTGTCCATGCTTCTGCGCCATATACCAGCACGGGCATGATGAGTGACTTATAGAGCGTGGTTTTCGTACGTCGAGAGAGGACTTTACTCCTGAATTGCCTACTCAGTCCAAAGTAGCTTTTGTTGGCATGAGTGATTCTGCGTTGGATTTCAATGCTGACATTATTATCGGTGTTAATGCTGGTTCCCAAGTAAACGAAATTCTCTACTTTCTCGAAATTGTAACTGTCAACAGTGACGTGGGTGCCAAGGAGCGAATGTGCTGACTGTATATTTGATGACAGGAGATACTTCGTCTTGTCCTCGTTTACCACCAGACCCATTCGCTTTGCTTCCCTATCCAACTTGGAAAGAGCAGAACAGACTTCGCGGTTTTTGTTACCGATGATGTCGATGTCATCGGCATAAGCCAGCAGTTGCACGCTCTTGTAGTAAATTGTTCCTGAGCAGTTCAGTTCTGCAGCTCTTATTATCTTCTCCAACATCTGATTAAAGAAGTCACACGAAAGGAAGTCGCCCTGTCTGAAACCCCGATTGGTGGCGAAATCTCGAAAACTGATATATGGAAAAACTACTAAATTTCGGAATCAGCAAGTGATTCTGCATATTTTCAAATCATCGATACCTTTTTCTGAACGTAAATCTACTTCCTTTTATATACGGTCTTTGTCGCTAATAAATTTACGTTCTTTAATTCGAAGGTTATGTGCCATCTGGCAGCACGAAAGTGCTGTCAACTTTTGTAGAGTATTTCAATTAGTTGACTGGGCAGCACTGATTTTAAGACTATTCAATCTGCAATTGAAGTGGTTTCCCGGTTTTAATTTAGCTTTTTTAATTAGTTTACAATTAAAGCAGAAATTTTGTGTGTATTTAAACTATCAGCCTGATTATAATACACCCGTGTTTTGTTGCAATACTTCATTTGCGTGCTTTCCCTAACATAAAAGCCCCCGTTGGTTGCTGTCAATTTTTCGGCTGAACGATTCCTCCTATAAACAGCTGCGTCTGATTAGGTAGCTGGAATTTGTCTCAAAGGAATTTTAGTTTTTTTCGTAAAAATTTTGCGAAAATTCCATCAAACCTTGTACGAGTCTGCATCAAATTGGAGGCTCATTACAATAGCTACCTGTACGCGTAAAATGGCAGAAGGTGGGAGTGGTAGCGATAGTAGTGCCGCAAGCATTGCAGGTCCTGTAAATGGTGGTATGTTGTTATCTAGATACATATGTGTAAGAAATATAAACACATGTAATACACGTTCGTATTTTTCTAGTTGAAGATTCGGATGCTGAAGAGCTTTGGCGTGGTTGTTCGATGGACGAAATTCATCGTGGTTTAAATGAGTTTGAATTGGAGCATGTCCCAGCAGTTCGTCCCAGTGAAACTCACACAGTACTCTATCATTGCCCAATACGCGAATCCGATAATGTTCCGCCACGTCCATTGCGTGCACACCATAAATGGGATGCCATGCATGTACGGTTGCCTTGTTCCAGCAAAAGCCAATATCCCGTTACTGCTGCCGATGGCACTTCCACTATCGAAGCACGGTGGGAAATGATTGAGAAAGCGCTATTGAAGCCAATTAACAATAGCAAAGAACTGCAGGCCGCTATTCTGTCGTACAACACTAAATATGAAAATCAATGGAATTTTCGATCACTCCACAAGCTCTTTGAAGATGATTTGGATGAGACTGAATCGCGCGTATTTTTTGAGGACCTGCTGCCACGTATAATACGATTGGCATTGCGATTGCCAGAATTGGTGCAGGCGCCAATACCTTTGCTTAAGCAAGGTCAATGTCATTCTGTAACGTTGTCACAGCAACAAATATCATGCCTGCTGGCCAATGCATTTCTGTGTACTTTCCCGCGCCGGAATACAATGAAGAAGCGGTCAGAGTACAGCACGTTTCCAGACATCAATTTTAACAGGTATGTAAGCGTCTATTTCGAAGTAAATCTTTATCTGTCTTTTATAATAAAACCATATTAGGCTTTTCCAAAGAGGCGGCAAGGCAGTTATCGAAAAAATTAAATGCATATGCCACTATTTTCGACGCGTTTGCCCCACTGAGCGAGACAGCTCAAATACTCCCACCGGAGTTGTAACATTCTCACGGCGCAGCCTAAGTACAAGCGAGCTGCCTAATTGGGCCGAATGTAAAGCGCCAATAGGCGCAACGCCTTTACATATCACTTCAGAAGGGACAATTGAAGATCAGGGTCTAGGACTGCTGCAAGTTGATTTTGCAAATAAATATCTCGGCGGGGGCGTACTCGGTTCGGGTTGCGTACAAGAAGAAATACGGTTTGTCATTTGTCCTGAGCTACTGATATCCAAGTTATTCACAGAGTGTTTACGCCCGACAGAGGCGCTTTTAATGGTCGGTGCAGAACGCTTCAGTGATTATAGTGGTTACGCAGGTTCATTTGAATGGGCTGGAAATCATGATGATTGCATACCACGCGATAGCTCACGTCGCCGTCAAACACATATAGTAGCCATAGATGCGCTGCATTTTATGCAATCACAACATCAGTACCGGGAGGATCTTATAAAACGCGAACTAAATAAGGCTTTTGTTGGCTTTAAGCATCTGTTAAGTTCCCCACCGCCTGGTGTGGCTTCGGGAAATTGGGGTTGTGGCGCTTTCGGTGGAGACCCTCGTTTGAAAGCTTTGTTACAATTGATGGTATGTACTGTTACACAAAGGCCATTGGTATATTTCACATTTGGTGATGCTAATTTGCGTGACGAAGTCCATCGGATGCATACGTTTCTACTGGAGCGTAATGTGTGTGTAAAAGATTTGTGGCACTTGCTGACGAGCTATCAGAGTCAAAATATGTCCACCAATGAATTGTACAATTTCATATATAGCTGCATTAGTAATACATTAAAGGTACGTTACCATTCACTTTTGTTTTTTGTATTGTTAAGATGCACAGATATCTCATTCAGGATATATGGTTATGTCTCCCTATTTAATTCTATTTACTGGCTTTGCTTTCAGCACAGTCCGAAGACGAAAGCGGCATCACCAAAGAATAAAATCGTGCGGAATTTATTAACAAGTTGGTTGAAACCGCAACAATCTTATGCGAAGGATAAGCCAAAAGCACCCTTAGCGCCGCGGCGAGGTAATTTGAGTGAAGATATTTTCGCCTCTTCTTCAGAGTCAGACGTGGAGGCGGGTAGTATTCCATCCGAGGCTTTAGCGATAACCATACACTCCTCGACCTCTCTTTCGGCTAGCACAGCGTCGTTAAGTAATGCGCGAAGCATTGCTATCGTAGATCTCACCAGTAAATCGCAATCAGATGATAGTGTTGGAAATGCGAAGAGTGGTGAAGAATTGGTAGTTGATAATCCAGACAGTAAAGGGACCGAATCGGAAGTTAAGAAGTTAAGTATTTCGCTTTCAGCCGAAAAACCTACAGAATCCCAAGTAAAAAAGTCAAGTACTTTGCTTTCAACTGAGAAGCCTACAGGGTCACGACAACGATCGCTTCTAGATATGCTAGATCAATGTTATAAAACAAATAATGGCCCAAATACAAAACGCATTTGTCTTAAACAAGCCGGCAGCCTAAAATCAACGACACCGACAAAATAACAATAACAACTTTTATAAAAAATAATCAACCCAAAATCAAGAAAGCTGCTTTTATGCATATTTTGTACTTCAATAAATGATTATACAAAGGTTTATAGAATAATGCTTAGCAATAAAATCCAACACCATAGTTAACACACGCCCAAACATACATACTACATACTACATATATGGGTTGAGTTAAAATGCATTAATTTTAAATTTAGTTAACAGCAACAGCGAATGTAAGCTTTCATTGGAGTGTATTTATAAATGATGCTTTCAATTTAAAACACTTTTGCTGCTAACTGGCAGCAGCGACGTATATAAAATGAACAAGTGCCAAGCGTTGCACTCTGGCTAAATATAAATATTTATGTGCATATGTATATTTGTATTTGCAAGCAATAAAATGTAAAGCGCACGACTACGCGTCATGTGCGCCTGTTATCGCTGTTACACGCTGCACTTTTGTGTATAACCACAGGTCAGTTGTGTGCTAACTAACGTCACTTGTAATTTACAAACTGTTATTATATACACTAGTACTTGCAACTCATGTCGTCTGTTTATATTTGGAAAATATAAAATGTTTATTTAATTAATACTAAGATCTCTATTGTTGATTAAAGCAAGTGGTAGAAATCTTGACGTTGCTCGCTTGTGTAAAACAAGCGTGATAAAGCTGTTGACTATTTAGAGTAAAATATTTTCATTTCAGGCATTTTCTTTAAATAGATTATTATCGTCTTAAGATATTTCTACACTTAATTGTCGGTGTTTATACTATGCTATAAAACAGTTTTATTGTTCGTCTGAAGATAAGCAGCCGACACGCTTAACAATAAAGTCCGTATAAAAAATAATTATTGCTTTACTTTTTGCCAACACAAACGATTTCCAAACAAATTTTACAGAACCTTTCTAGTGTTTTTTTTATTTCTGATGCCCTTTGTATATTGTTTTATAATTGTTTTACTGTTGTTGTAGCAGCATAAAAGCTCCCCAGAGAGTTTTTGGGGAGTGTTGCTGGAGTGACAGTCCTTGGCCAAATATAAATCTGGCTCGTTCCGGTTACGTAGACCCGACTGTCGTGGGAACGCTCTCGGGCTGAGCTTCTTTGCTTACAATGAATCATTATGAAAAAGAAATTGGCTGGCATATGTTAGTGTTTGGCTGAGCTTCTCCTCCGACCTGTGGCGTGCGCCTTGATGTTGTCACACAAAGCGGAGGGACCTACAGATTTACGCTGACTCCAAACGGCGATTGTATTTTTATGAGAAGCTGTTTTTCATGGCAGAAATACACTCGGAGGTTTGCCATTGCCTGCCGAGGGACGACCGCTGTTAAGAAAAAACCGTTTTTCTATATTTTTTTTTTCGATGTTGCTTTGATTAGGGCTTGAACCCAGGCGCAGTGGAGTGGAAGCGCGCACTGCCACTACACACTACACAACAGCGGCCGACCTGGCTCGAACTGGTGCTTCGACAAAAATAACTTGTTCCTGATCTTTCTGTTGTAAAACGTGTAGAAGATTCATATTTGAAGTAGTAGCACCAGTTTCGAAGCATTCAATTCTATCACTAGCTAAAACGTAGCCTACCACATAGATTACATATAAACACATTCAAAAAGCCGTGTCTTTTCGACTTTGTGGCGCGCGTCTTCATGTTGTTACATAAATAGAGGGGCTACAATTTTACGTCGCCTTCGGCAGTTTTTTTTATGAGAAGCTTTTTTATAGGTGAAAATACAATAAGAGGTTTGCCACTGCCGAGGGTTGGTCGCTATTAGAAACAACTTTTTCTTGAATGTTACCCTGACCTGGAATCAAACTTTGGTCCTACCGAGTGGAAGTACGCAGCTTCAATGGTTCGGCTACAGCGGGATAACGGGTTTTATTAACGCTGAACAATGATTTACATACATTAATAGGTATGTCAATAGCTTTATTTTTGGACAATAACAATAAGATAGACATTTGATAATAAAATAACTGTGTGGGCTGTTGTTATTGTTGTTGTAGTGGCTACACAGGGAGTCAGTCTTGAGTTATGTAGCCTCCAGACCTTTGAATTCCGTTCTAGGCACACAACCACATGACATCGACGACACGGAGCTTCGTCTGCCTCGGGAGACTGGAGAACCACAATAGCCCAACTTCGCTCTGGCTACTGCAGCAGGCTAAACGCAGATTAGACGCAGATGTGCCCAATGAATGTCCGGCATGCGGAGAAACGCCCCACCTATTTGGTTGGTGTACGCTAGCGACAGCACGAACTCGTTTTTTGAAGACGTATGTATGTACATTTGTCCATACACATGTTTCATACATTTGTCCATACACATGTTTCATTTATGCCATGCGTGACAACTGATAAGAATTGCCAAAATAATAACTTATCAGTATGCATGAGTAATCAATTCTAGCCTATTTTAATTACTCTCAATATGTTATAAGGCTACCAAGTGGAAAAAAAGTGAAACCAAATGCGTAGTTTGGTTTGCGATTAATTAATACGATGATTTTTCAAGAATTTCTGATTTTTTATTACTATCAAAAATGACCGAACGTCCATATGCATTTAACAATGCATTTAATCGAGGCCAAAAGTCTTCGGTCAATGACTTGCAAAAATGTAGACTCTCGCAGTTGTTTTTGTTGGAGCAGCAGATCTCAGACTTAAGCAGCCATGAACTTTGAATTAAATATGTACATACAGTCAGTCAATAAAGTTTAGGTACAGCGTATTTTTTACAATACGGGCAACTATTTTTTTAATATTTTATTTTTCGATAATTTTTATAAAAATATGGTTAATTCTACAACAAAAAACCAAAAAATTAGAGTTCCAAACCTTGTGCAAAACTAAAGAAAATTTTGCAAAATTTCATTCAAATATTGCACTTTTTATTTACGCTCTCTAGAAAGAAGTTGGGTATGCAGTTTTTTAGCCCATTCAATTTTAGTACAACAAAGTGCAAGTTTGTGGTGGCTAGGACTTACCATTGATTTTTAGGAATTTTTTTTTGTCGAAGGTGTCGCTCATTTTCTCCATATGAAATAAGGTTTGATAATTTTTTATATGGAAAAAATGTGCGACACCTTCAACAAAAAAATTTCCCAAAAATCAATGGTAAGTCCTAGCTTCCTCATACTTGCACTTTATTATACTAAAATTGAATGGGCTAAAAAACTGCATACTAAAATTTTTTCTAGAGAGCGTAAATAAAAAGTGCAATATTTGAATGAAATTTTGCAGAATTTTCTTTAATTTTGCACAAGGTTTGGAACTTTTCTTTTTGGGGTTTTTGTTGTAGAATTAACCATATTTTTATAAAAAATTTGCGAAAAATAAAATATTTAAAAAATAGTTGCCCGTGTTGTAAAAAATTCGCTGTACCTAAACTTTATTAATGACTGTACATACATATGTATTATTTATTTACTTAGCTTTGGCGATCTTGTTTTCAGCAATGGTTGCTTAAAGGCGTAGATAGTATTTACGTTCATATACATTAATATTATAATTCTCATAAAACTGTCATTTACATTCATCATTCATATTAGATATTAATCAACTCATTTGCTTTATATTTCAGGCACTTAAAAATCAGTTAAAGATTAAGTATATCTCTTAATAAGCAAATCATTTTACCGTACGACGTCTAAATGCCATAGATTAGCCTCAGCACTACCTCATTTATGACTATCATTCACCTCAACATTTTTTAATAATTATTTGCGTACTATACATATAAAATAATCGGTAAGTACCTAAATGGTTTCGTTATGTTTCTGTTTACTTTATAATTTATTATTAAAGGCCGTTTTCTCAAGTAACCTTTAACTTTAAAGCTCACTTTATATTTAAAGATTACATTAAAATTGATGGTTGCGTGGTTTACAACCAAGAAACATACATACATCAAAAACCGATAACATAAATGCTTTACTTTAGACATAGCTATATATTTTAAATCCACCTTTAGATATAATGTGAGCTTTAAATTAGAGGTTACTTAAGAAAACGGCCCTGTTGCCTGCCTGGTTATCAGGTCATGTGGTTGTATTTTTACTTAGTTTACAAAAACAAAATACATTAGAGAATAATAACTTTTAAGCTAAGAGCTGGTTATTTTGCGCGCCGGTTAGACAGACTTAGAGCCATTGCAAACATTGCCCGGGACGGGAGTAGACGTTTGGAAAAACTATGCATTATTAAAAGAAGCTGGCATACTATTCAATACTCTATTAACATCATCAGGCCCTGTCGAAAGGATTTTTTCTTTTGGGAGAATTATAATATTACCCAGGCGACATTTCTTAACCGACTTTTCTTTCGAAAACTTCGTATTATTAAAAGCGAATGCTAATTTATAATTCCATTGAATATGTTTGTTTAATTTTTGTTTGTATAAGCAGACGTTAGACGTTATTACGTAAGATATTATGTATGTAGATAATATCTATATATGTATTATGTTTTTTGTTATAATATTATCGCTTCTTGCAGTTTGTTTAAGTTGTATTAAAAGAAGAAAGAATATTTATGTTCACAGAATATAGTTTATAAATAATCAGAAATAACCAAAAAATAATAATTTTATTGTAAAACTAATCCCATTAGCTTTTTTGATTGTTTTTGATTATTTTTGATTTTTTTCTTCCAATTCGCTAAAAATACGATTATTTTTTGATTAGTTTTAATGTTAATCGGTAATTATTAATTTAAAAGTGGAAATGATGGTAATTAATCATCTAGCAGATTTAAAAAAAAAAATAATTAATTAAATCGGTAGTCATTACAATTTATAATCATTAATTAACAGCTCTGCTTTTAACCAGATTACGTGATAACCAGGCATGTGGGAATACCCCATCTTTAAAAATAAAAAATTATGTTGTCAAAACTCACTTTTATAATGTATTATGGCTTTTTCTTTTATACAAAAAATTTTGCATTTTCTTTGCCCTCTTCTTAGGATTTGTGCGCAAAGGGCAATGGGAAGGCGACATTTTCGGTAGAAAAGAAAACGTCATTAACTATCCATAAATTTCAGTAAACTTTTGAAAATAATATCTATATATAATACATATATAGAGCCTAAAGTATTATTGTAAGGCGATTATGAAAAAAAAAAATGTTTTGGCCGAACGTAGCGGTCGCCTTTTTCCATTTTGCGTCACATTTTGCGTTCTTGTCTCGAGGAGATAATTTATTTCTTGCTCCGAATTTCAATTACCGCAAGTACTTCTCAGTCCTTATCACCCTACAGTACCACCCTAATGTCAGTAAATTAAAGCTCGTCAAAAATCGCTAAACTTTCGCCAAGGAAATATTTCAATTATTCCAATGGAATTATTAAAAAAAAAAATTGTTTTGCCGAGTGTACATTAGGGTGGTACAAAAACAGCAAAGTCAAAATTGTAATGCTCTCACCCCCTAGGATTGTTCTATATCGAAATCAATAAATATTTAGAGGTCGCTCAAAATGCTCAAAGCTTTCCATGTATTTTTATATGGGAAAAAATCAACTTTTCGTAGAAATGGTATAGAATTCTTGAAAATATGTGTATATTTTTCGATCGGAAAACTCTTGTTCTCTTCATGAGACTTTCAATAATAGTACCCAATTGTTTATTTAACCATTTTTTAATACTAACGATTTTTTATTTGTCCCCAATTGCATTTTTCTGCGGATTTGGGGGTTTATGGCGGACCTATAAATTACAGTTGCGATGAAAAAGTGGTTAAATAAACAATTGGGTATTATTATTGGGAGTTTCCTGGAGATAAGCAGAGTTTTCCTATAGAAAAATATTGATTTTTAAGAGTTCTATACCATTTATACGAAACGTTTTTTCTCCATATAAAATAATGTAAAACTTTAGGCGACATTTAAATATTTTTTCATTTCAAAATAAAAAAATTGCGGTATATTTTTTTCGGTATTGAACAATTCTAAGGGGTGAGCATAAAAATTCCGACTTAACTTTTGTTTACATGCATTTTTGGATCACCCTAATGTACATGCATACATTGCGTTAAATTAATATAGAAAGGCCCTATCACATCGTCGTTGAAATGCAAAAAAGCTAACTAAAATTTTGTATTGCATAAAACGATGTTGATGTAAAATGTAAAAGCTGTTTTTGATAGAATATTTTGTACTGTTTGCGAATCTGTAAGTATAAAATTTCCATCAGTTTTAGATTTTGAGAAAAACGTGGTCAAAGTATCAAAAAATCGTGTTTTCGCAATATTGGAGAAGCTCTAGCAAAAAAACAAAAGGTTATAGAACCTTTCTTCTAATAGCACAACACTCCAGTATTAAGTTATTGTTCAACAAGTGACTATAAGTGACAATCAAATCAAGGTGCACGAATGGTATTTCCAGGGATAGTTGTGGAGAGTTCTAGCTTTAATTTAAACCCAAGTGAAATGTTCTACCGCCTTTTGTTTTTTTTTTGCTAGAGCTTCTCTAATATTGCAAAAAACGCGATTTTTTGATACTTTGACCGCGATTTTGTCAAAATCTAAAGCTGATGGAAACTTTATACTTAAGATTCGTAATCAGCACAAAAAATTCTATCACAGCTTTAACATTTTAGGAAAAAAAAATGTGTTCCCATTTTTGTTGGCCTGTGTAATTGCATTTTTTGTATTTCAGCGACCATATGAGATAGGGCCTTTCTACATATCGTCGTTTAAAGTGCAAAACCGCGTATCAACAAAATGCAAAACCGCTTATCAACAAAAATGCAAAACCGCGTAATTGAACTTGTAGAAATTATTTTCTAGAGCGTAAAACACTCATATTTCAAAATGGTTCTCTTTTTATAAAGCAATCGCATTTCTGGCTAAGTAGTATATTTCAGGATGAATGGATAAGGATTGAGCAAAGAGCTTGTGTGAGCAAATCCAATTTTTGGCAGCCAATGTCAGTTACGCGGTTTTGCAGAATTACGATACGCGGTTTTGTACTTTAGACGACGATATGTATATTAAGGTAACGATATGTAGGTGTACGGTGATCTTTTTGTTGTTTGCTTGTAAGGTGGTACGGTCTAATTTCATGTTTATGGAATAACCCTTGGTGAAAACAGTTGCAAAGCAATTAGTTAGGAGTGCATTGTGCAATTCGTACAATTCAGCTAAACGCAATTTGATGTAAATGTGCAATTAAAACCTATTACTGCTACTCCATTTCTCGTCTAATATCTATGTCGTACGTAAATATACATACACTAGGTGACAAATGCAAGTCTACACCTTGTTCTAATACAATATTCACAATTATTTTCATAAAAAATTTTTTACATTAACTATTTATGAACATAAAGTTCATTGTATAATATAAACCTCATAAATCAAGGTGTCACACAAATTCAAAGTTCACAAGAATTCAAAAAATTTGCATCAAAATTTTCAACTTTCTTTTCAGAATTTCTACATAGAAACTTTTCGAGTTCGCTGTTTTGTAACCCCTTAAATTCAGATTTATATGGTTTATATTATAGACATAACATTTTTCATTAAAATAACTTTGATTACCTAGTATGTTAGAACAAGGTGCACACCCTCATTTGTCGCGTAGTATATGTACATACATACATATGTTTATAGCTTTGGCAGATAAGGCCGAGTTTCTGCTTCTGTTTTGTTTGTTGGAATTAAGAATACGTGGCTTTTGAAAAAGCCTTTAAAAAATTGCTTTATGAGGAAAATACTTTTCATTTTCTATGTTATTTACATACATACCATACATACAAACATATGACATTTGTATCTGTAAAAGAATGACTGAATCTTCAACTTTAGAACCCGCAGTCACTATGACATGCACAAAACACTTGGTTACGCCAATTGCACAGCATAAGACGCACCCAAGACGCTTATTTCATTAGGTAATTGAAGCGCGTGGGGGCAATACAACTTGTGCTGCAACGAAGCAGTTCACTTCTTCAATTTAATTCATTAAACAAATGTAATTAATTGCAGAAGCAAGAGACCACAACCACAAAGTAAACCAATGTAATGCTACAAGTTTCTTAACCTTATCGACTGTCAGCAACATCTGCTCATTCGTCACCAGGCAGCACTTCAGTGCTATTTTTATGCTCTTCCTGGTCGAGAACTAGGCCGAATGGGATGTATTACTTTCTGAAAATGTTATAATGTATGCACTTGTACACACATGCATGTATGAGTGCACATATGTATGTACATAAGTCTGGCGTAGAGTACATATGTGAGTACATACAAATGAATTTTTCGCTTTAATTTTGTAAAATTTGCAAATTTTGATTGAGTAGACAAGTGCAAACAGCGCTGTTGTAAAGTAATAATTTTACTGTCAGAGTGGGTTAGGTCAATGACCGACGGGAGAGCTCTGGCTCAGTGCATAATTGGGAATGGGTTCGCTGGTGCTGAAGATTTAATATTTTTTATAAAGTGTCTCGTCAAACAAAGTTTATTAAACAAAGTTTATTAAACAAATATGTTTACAAGTTTATTCATTTTGAAAAACCTTGCCCTATTTCTTATCCTATAACAACAAAACTCCAAACATGAAACGTTATATCCGCTTGGATATTCGTGTATACGGATAAAATCTGGATATCCGGTTAATATCCGCATATTTGGTTATGCGTTTAATATCCGTCCATTAGGTTATCCGGATACCAGGATGTTCTAAACAGTACTTGAACGGATTCGTAAAATTGTTCTCAAAGTTACTGAATCTATCGAGTCGCAGAATAAATAATAGAACACTTAATTAATACACAAACAATTGTTATTTAGTTTTTAATTTTTAGGTTCGAATTTGCAGATATCCGGATATCTACACACTATTCGTACATATATTCGAATATGCAATTATCCGCGTGATCAAGATATCTGTCCAACTGACGCCAATTGGAAACACCAAGTAAAGCCAAGTCCTTCTCNCCAACTGACTGTCCAACTGACGCCAATTGGAAACACCAAGTAAAGCCAAGTCCTTCTCCAACTGGGCTTCCCAATGCAGAGGAACCCTGTAACATTTTCCTCTGTTACCAGCATCTCGTCCCGCGTTGAATGCTTTCAGAGCTAAAGCGTTTCTGTTCATTCATACGACATGACCAAGCCTGCATAGCAGCTGTATTTTAATTCGTCGCACTATGTCTATTTCGTTGCAAAGCTCATACAAGCTCATCGTACGATCGTCTGCGATATTCGCCATCGCCAACGCGTAAAGGCCCGTATATTTTCACTAGAATCTTTTCCTGGAAATTTATATATTTTCTTTCTCATACTTTCGTTTTCCACAACCCATTCGCACTGATATGTCCCAATCAGTTCGTTTAAGTACAAAATACGCTTAATAAGACTTTAGGTTGTTGGCGCGTTTGGCGAGGTCACCTTTATAGTGGGTTGTGCAGAGCACACTTAAATTTCAATCGTACTCGCCACTGTACTTGAATAGCTTGGCTGACAGGCCGCCAGCTCCAACAGCTTTGTTGTTTTCCAATCGCGCAATTGCTATTCGTACGTCGTCATAGTCATCATCGAATGGGATCTCGCGTTCGTCTAGTCCACAACTTTAAGGATAATGGAAAATTTTTCGCTCAATAATTGAAGCACGTTCTGGACATCAGTCAGTAGGTCGCCATGGTTGTTCTTGCAACAGTTCGCAATGGTCTTGAAACCATCCGTTTCAGATGCGTTTACGACCTATGAATCGATGCTTTCACGCAATGTTAAAGAGCACTGCCATCAGTTTAGTGAATTTCAATAGACTCTTTGGTCCTTTGTCGATTGCTGCTTGCAGGCTCTGCAGCTGTACCTTGCCGAGTAACGCGAGTTTTTGCCTATTGAAGGCTGGGCATTCGCAAATTATATATTCCACTGTTTCCTCGTGAAAGTTACATTTCCTGCATGTTTTGTCCTCTTTAGACTTACGCATGTGCTCTTAGCAAGCAATGCCCTGTTAGCAATCCTATCATGAGCCTCGAGTCTGTTCTTCGTATATTTGTCGTTAGTGAGGCATGTAAGAGGACGCCCTCCTTGGCTAGCTCGTCAGGTCTCTCTTTACATTCCACACTCTTGTGTCCTGGGGCCCAATATAGGTGGACGGGTTTAGCCACGGCTAGCCTTCTTAGAGCCTTAATGGCCGCCTAACTATCTACGTAAATGTTTATTTGCTCGCTTTTCGGGTTAATTTCATGCTGTATCTCTGCCGCTTCCTTTTTTAAAAAGTCCTAGGCTTGTAATATACTGCAGTGATCTGATAGCCTAAAGGACCTATGAACTACCAATTCTGCGCAATATACTGCGCGCCTTCCTTCTATCACAACATAATTGATTTGGTTTATCGTTTTCTGGAGATAGCTACGTAGCTTGATGGACCTCTGTATGCTGGGACCTGTGTACATATACATAGCTATACCAATAGTATACTATTGCAATACTACCGTGTTTCGGTCCCCAGCGAAGTCATACAGTTTTCGTCCGTTATGGGACATCAGCGCTCAACAAGTACATTTTTTCTGTGGTTTGGTAAGATACCTACGCGTAAAGTTATAGAACCGGTTCTTGGCGTATTAACTAAAATTTTTAATTTTTGATATTTTTCCCTAAAAAAGTTCTTAAATCCTACCTTTACCTAAAATGACAAGCTGGTGGAATATATTGATTTAATTTTTGCTGAAACCCACAGTAAAGCCACCCTTCCACATTTGACTAAGATGAGCTTAAAAAAATTGGCGTGTTTGCGTTTTCTAACAATCGGAAATTTTGTGTTGATACACTTCTGAAGAACGTGTGCATTGTATTTCATACTAAGCTGATTGAACACACATACGTACATATGCAGTGGCGTAGCGAGGATTTCGCGAAGGGGGGTTATGAAAAAAAACTTCTGCGTAGTTTAAAGGTGAGACCCTCAATGGCTAGAGGCGTCGCCTGTGTAATTTTTCATACATACATTAGTGGAAAATAAATAGTGACACGACATTTTAACAAATTTTTCCTATTTGTTCTTTGTTTATTTAATATTTATTATTTTTTTTATAAAAGTATAGCCCATTATCTAACAAAAAACATGTAAACTCATATTTCAAACTTTGTGCAAAAATTATAAAAACTCTGCAAACTTGCAACTTTTTAATCAGATTTTTTTAGAAATTTGTTGAGTATGCAGTTTTAGAGCCCATTAAATTTTGCTAGAATAAAGTGTAAGTTTTACGTTATGTTGATTTTTGGCGATTTTTTAACGTATTTTCTTCCATAAAAGTATGTTCGACAATTTTTTTGTATGGAAAGAAGTGCGTAATACATTCAGAATAAAAATGATCAAAAATCAACGGGATTTTTTAGAAACTTCAAACCTACACTTTACTCCACTAAAATTTAATCGGCTATAAAACTGCATACTCAAAAAACTCTTTAAATTTAGAAGCACTTTCGCAGAATTTTTACAATTTTTGCACAACGTTTGAACTACAAATTTATATTGTTTTGTAAGATTAGTATACTTTTTTAAAGAAATAATAAATATTAAATAAACATAAGAAAAAGAGGAAAAATTAGTTAAAATATCGTGTGCCTATTTATTTTTCCACCACTGTATATGAGCTATTCTTACCGTTATATATTTCTTGTCTATGTGTGAAGACCAGTCGGTTTTATAAAGGGTTTGTAAGAATACTTGTAGGCTGTACTCTTATAAGGGTTTTATAATGCTCTTAATAAAGAACGTACATTATAAAATAGGTGTTTAAGGCTCTGCGTGTAGACATATTTTTATAGGACAAATCTTCTACAAGTTTTCTTCATTCAAAATCAGCACTAAGCAAATTTATACACATCTATAAATTATAATTCTTGGAGAAATTACGCATTCTCTTTTCGAAGTNGGTTTTGTAAGAATACTTGTAGGCTGTACTCTTATAAGGGTTTTATAATGCTCTTAATAAAGAACGTACATTATAAAATAGGTGTTTAAGGCTCTGCGTGTAGACATATTTTTATAGGACAAATCTTCTACAAGTTTTCTTCATTCAAAATCAGCACTAAGCAAATTTATACACATCTATAAATTATAATTCTTGGAGAAATTACGCATTCTCTTTTCGAAGTAGGGTTTGTCTTCATTAAGATCATAAATACTATTCAGTCATACCATTTCGTATTTTGTTNTTTTAGCTTTAAGATCTTTACAAGTTTTGTTCATTCAAAATCAGCACTAAGCAAATTTATACACATCTATAAATTATAANCGTTTTGAAAGACTACTTTTAGGCTGTACTCTTATAAGGGTTTTATAATGCTCTTAATAAAGAACGTACATTATAAAATAGGTGTTTAAGGCTCTGCGTGTAGACATATTTTTATAGGACAAATCTTCTACAAGTTTTCTTCATTCAAAATCAGCACTAAGCAAATTTATACACATCTATAAATTATAATTCTTGGAGAAATTACGCATTCTCTTTTCGAAGTAGGGTTTGTCTTCATTAAGATCATAAATACTATTCAGTCATACCATTTCGTATTTTGTTAGATAAGGAAAAATTATTTGTTTTAGAAATTATATACTTATACATATACATTTTTCTGTGTAGATTAACTGCTCTTCCTATTCGAATTTGGATTCCTCTTCACAAAGATCATGAATACCATTCCAGACTTTCGTAGATAACCGAGGCCTGTGTCTACGTAACCGGAACGACCCAGATTTATATTTTGCCAAGGACCGCTACTCCAGCTACAGTCCCCAAAAACTCTTTGGGGAACTTGTATGCTGCCACAACAACAACAACATGGTATCTCCCTTAAAAAACGAATTAGAAATTAGGGTAGGTATTAGTACTAAGCTACGAAAAAAAAATGTATAAAAAATTCCATCACGTAAATTTTCCGGTAAAATTCGTTTTGAATTTCCTTTAATGTTACAGCATACTACTAGCATTAACTTCGAATCCCCATAAAACTTTCTGATTTTCTAAGGGTTTAGTATTTGCTCAATTCATAAAGAAAAAATTCAAAAATGACAAATCAGAAGGATGAAATGGTATTGTGTTGTTAAATCAAAGGTAAAAAAGTATTGGCTTATTGACGAAGGGGTGGGGCGAGTTTTATCGCCCCAATTCCTCCCCCTCTGGCTACGCCACTGTACATATGTATTTGTGTTCATACTTACATATTAAATTATTCATGACCTTGGTCTACTCAACTTAAACATTAGCAATAAGCATTCTTCAAAAGGTTCTCAGATGTTTGCGTTGCTTGTAGAAACCATGATATAATAACTGATTGTGCTCGTGCATGTTATGTGCTTAATATGTTATATGTACATATGTATGTAAGTACGAGGTGTGTTCAAAAAGTAAGGCGACTTTTCATTTTTATCAACAACTTTATTTATTCATGAATATTAATGTTATCTTCTTCAAAGTTATTCCCTCTCAGATATAATACACGTATGCCAACGCTTCAAATAAAATCTAAAAATTCAAAGAAAATTATGCTAAAAGAAGAAAAAAATTAAATAAAAAAATAAGGCAATGAAATAAGTTCTTTTTAAAAGCATAAAAAAATTAAATTAAGAAAAGATATGAAATTAAAAAATATACATATATAGTTGCGAGTAGTAAAATTCAGTTGGTAACTTATGTTTATTAATTTGGTGTTAATAATTTTCATTTAAAATATGGGTCGAAATATATTAGAAACCGCATACATAAAAGTTTAAAAGCTTGCACAAAGTTTACAAAACTTAAAAAAAACATCAAAGTTTCGATTTTTTAAACCAGATTTCCTAGTTTGAATATGCAGTTTTGTAGCCCATTCAATTTTAGTATCATAAAGTGGGAGTTTCAAGTCGCTAAAAATTAACGTTGATTTTTAAAATGAAAAAAAAAAATAAAAATAAATAAAAATTTATATGGAAGAAAACCTTGGTTGGGCGTTCTTCAACAAAATTCTGAGATAGGGTGTTATTCAAACAAATTCTGAAGTAGGGCTATTTTCTGAGATAGGTCGCTTTCGAACCTGCTGCCGAGATAGGTCAATCTTCCACTGAAATCGATATGATCATTAGTGCTCCAATACAACAAAATAAAAAATTGAAATTAGAATATCTGTAGTCCACGAAATTCCAAAATTCACCTTACTATATAGTTGCGATTCCGTTCGAGGCCGAACTTTTCAGAATTATTCCAGAAAAAGTACTGAAGATATTATAAATGTGTGTGCGGGAACGACTTCTGACTATTTATGATAAATTCAGACTCGTACGAGATCGCAATTTTTTTGAACACACCTCGTATGTACATTAGGGTGGTTCAAAAACAGTAAAGTCGGAATTGTGATGCTCTCGCCCCCTAGAATTGTTCTATATCGAAAAAAGTATACCCCTATTTTTTTTTATTTTGAAATCAAAATATATTTAGAGGTCGCTTAAAGCGCTTAAAGTTTTCCATGTATTTTTATAATTAAATAATTAATTATATTAAAATAAAATTTTTCGTAGAATTCTTGAAAATCAATATTTTTATATATATAAAATACAATAACTTTGGGGCTTTGAGTGACCTCTAAATATTTTTTGATTTCAAAAGAAAATGTTTATTTTTTTCGGTATAGAGCAATTCTAGGAGGTGAGAGCGTAAAAATTCCGATTTAACTTTTTCACACGCATTTTTGGACCACCTTAATGTAAATACATAACGCCTCGTATTAGCGGCAACTGCGATAAGCAAGCAAAAGCAGACTGCTTTCCGTTGTTAGAGAAGTATTAGGGAAAAATATACAAGAAATAATAAAAAAATCGTTGAAAGTAAACCAAATTGATTTTGAAATAGAAATTTATTCGCTCATAATCATTTGCATATACAAATGTACATATACATATACTAAGTACATACACTTATGTAATAAACATATGTATGTGCTAAAAAAATTCTTAAAACTTCCAAGATTATGTAGCTTTTTTTAATCTTACAGTCTTGAAGAATCCATAGAAGGACGTTTGATAACTTATTCACTCGAGTAAAGTGTTTACATGTAAAAATTAACACTTCTTCTCTATGTGCTTAATTGGTTATATACTAGATACATGCTATAAGTCTGATTTTATTATAAGTATTTTATATAGTATCTATATGACGTCTTATCACACAAGTGTGTTATTAGCTTTAATCAACTTAAAATTAAGTACTTCTATAAAACCACATCAGTAATGCGTATTCATTTTTTTTTATCCAAAAACTGGTTTAGCGGCATTTTGGGTGTTGGCCTTTTTGACTGAGCGTTAACACTCCACTCTAAATTCACTCATTGCAGTGCTTACAAAAATACATATATCTCTTATTTACGCCTACAATATTTCAAATTATTTATAGATCGGAATTTAGCCGTTCTTGGCGACAGGTGATTGCCCCTTGAATCCTTTATGTCTCTTTTCTACTTCTTGTAGGCAAATGTGTGCCTTATATTTGACGCCTATTGGCTGCAATTAGCTCTTTCATTTTCCGCTGCCCCTTTCTCGACGCTGTGCCACGAACTGCTCTTGCCATATAACTAGTATTTACTTTTATAACTTGCGCCGAGGCTTTAGACATAAAAACATAGCTCAAGACTGTCGCTTTTGCATGGCATTGCAAGCACTGCAGTAGGAGTATGAGCTCGGTGTTGGTGGCGGCGATGATGGGCTGTTTGGACCGTTGCAGCTGCTGCCGAATGTAACCTGCACTTGTGGATGAATAGGAAAGTGATTCCAGTGCGGGCAGGGCATCTGTGCTGGTGGCTTGATTGGGAATGTGTTAGGCATCTTGTTGATTTATTGTTTTCACTCGAAATGTTGCTAAAACTTCACAGTGGCTTTGTTTGTATATCTTCAGTTCTTAACTAGAACTCTTTGCAATTTTCACTTTCTTTTGATTTTTAACTCTCTGCTCTTTTGTTTTGTTTAGTAGTAATCTGCACAAAGGCACAATTTTTACTGAGGCAGGAGCGCGTCACTTGTTGGTTTTATAACAGCGCTTCTCACACAAGCGACACGCAGGCAAATCATAATGGCTGGTAGTCAGGCAACCGACGCACAGTGGGCCGCCTCATACAAGTTAGCAGGAAAGAAATATTTTATTGCTTCAGATGCTTAGATTTGTTGTAAAAAGTGGCCATACAAAAACTTACTTTGATCAAGGATCGATTAGACGACACCAGAGGTCCTTTGAGGAGGGTTTGTAGCAAAAACGGTAAATTGAAGGTATCTATATATAAATACGCCACAATAAAATTTTTAGCCCCCTTTTTGAGGGCACCGTTCTCTTGAAAGGATATAACTTCCTCTAATCCAGAAATGTTAACCCCATTATACAGGGGGCGTGGCATATGACATACAGACTAAAATGTGAAAACTGATGTATCTCTAAAACCAATTACGCTGGGGAACTGAAACTTGACACGGATGCATAAATTGTAAATACCCTACTTACTGCGAAAAATGATAGTTATTGGAAAAGGGGGCGTGGCAATTTCAATACAAACTGGAATTCTCATATCGCTTATCTTTGGAACCGCTTATGCTAACATCCTGAATTTTGAAACAGCTACATATGTTAACAATACTGTACTTATGGCGAAAAATGGTAGATTTTGGAAAAGGGGGAGTGGCATCTCCGAATTTCAAATATCGCTTATCTATGGACCACTTTTGCTAACGTACTTATGGCGAAAAGTGGTTTGTGTTCTAAATGGGGATGTCGCTCCTCCCATACAAAATGCAATATCCATATCGCATATCTCTAGAACTACTTATAATAAGTTTATGGATACACCTACATATAAAAATCATAAAATGGCAAGAATCATTCAATTGGAAAGAATTTTCTCCCAGATTCAAAATCGCATTTAATGATTGTTATTTTGTGGAAAGGTTTATGGAAGGATTTTTCTTCCAGTGGGGGCTCAGGGATTGAGAGATATCCTAAAGAATCCTAATTATGGTCACATTTGCTTCATCTTTTGAATACTAGTTACCCAAACGTGTGATGCAAAGATATTGATTTTTGACCCCGTCCTGATAAAACCCGTGTGAACACCTTCGAAGTACTTTCTTAACTTCTACCGATTCTAATAAAGAGAAAGAGGAGTTTATGTAGATGTTGGAAATATAGTTTTTAACCTTTCCAAGGGCACTGAGACCAATATAATCGAAAAACTTATTTACAGTTTAAATTAATTTAAAAGATTTACACTGCAAATTAAGCACTATTTCAAGTTTAAATGTAAAATTGTTTAATACATACATTCAATTATTTTGTAATGAATATATAACTTGTAACTTCATATTTGTTTGTTTTTTTAATATATATTTTTTGAGTTGTCTGCGAAATGTCACTGTCGGAGTGTGAACTTTCATCTGATTCATCAGTCGCAACTCTTGGGTAACTAAGACCATTTTTCGTACAGACTCTGCATGATATAATATGGAATTTGACATTGTTGCGAGGTCGTGCGAAGTCTGGCTTAAGTAGTATCTAAAATAACATATCATGAAGAGCTTCACGAAAAAATTTTAAGAAAAATACATGACAATACAGTGTTTAGATTGTCCAAAAAATTTCGACTTTGTTGATATTTTTTGACGAAAAAACGTCTTATTTTGACACATTACTCTACCTACGTCCCTCATCACATATTAATTGTTTTTATTTCAACAATTTTTTATTGAGCTCGAGGCCATTTTTAATGAAAAACTTATTGTGGAAAAGCAACAATAATTTGAAAAAATGGTAGAAGTGATAGCTATTTCGGAAATCACCACATTTCCTCATCAGACTTCTTTTAGTAGGATTCGAACCGACGATCCCACTGACTCAGCCAGTTTGTATAAAAGAGCATCACTGTGATAAAAAAGATACCACATTTTAAAAATGTCTATTTGATTTGTGTAATATTTAGAAAACTAAGTTTTAAAACATAAAATTTGACCCATAAAAAAAATACTAAAAGGATATTTTTTTCTATGTAACTGGACTTTCCTTAACAAGTTCGAATTATCAAAACATCAAAATTCCACTTTGATTTTTATCCGGCTAATGTCGTCATATGGCCCATTGTGCGACGCGTCGCTGAAAATCAACAGCATCGAACACATGGGTAAACATTTCACACAAGCAACGAAAACACCAACAGACTTTGTTGATGTTGGCAAGCAAACATTGTAGCGATAGGTTTCTGGAGCACTCTCTGTCGTACTCTTCCAGTTTATGCAGTGGCGGCGTTTCGCTTACAGTGGGTACCCTACAAATTTAAAAAATTTTGGAAAATAAATTGTTCGCATTCTAAACTGCCGCGATTTTCATTTTTACACTTGTATCTGGAAGGTTCAAATTCATTTAAGTAAATGAATAGAATTAGATATATACCAAACCCATTTGGCTTATTTTAACCGATCGTAGGCGTAAGGCATGCTTAGTTTTTCCTCAACGTAGTGGTTGTGCTATATTCACTACAGAAACGATATATCACATTGGATTCATCAAAATTTCCGATTTTCTATGGTTGAACTCTTAAAATTACGACGATTGTTGATAATTTCCAGTCCACCATTTGAGTCCCTATGCTAGAGAAGGGGCCATTGTCTTCTAGCAGCGTGGAGTGTAAGACAGTGAGGAAAGTCCTCTTCAGGTCCATGGCTACAAGGACGGCTCTCTTACACAGGTAGTTGTGATTAAAGCCACGAGTTATCTGGATATCTGTTAAAGGAAGTCACATTGGTACTTCTCTGTGATTAGTTGTCACTAGAAATCAGGGTTCGTATTTGCACACACATGCTCTGCTCACACACACGCCAGAAACACATTCAACTTGTACTCACTGCTCATACACATGTGTGTGCATAAGTGGAAAACAAACTCTGCTCACAGAAAAGTGTGTGCTGTTTGTTATTAAGCACATGCACATGTGTGTGAGCCGATTTTTGTACAAATTTCAGCCCATGCACATGCACATAATATATTTTTAAAAGAATTTGTTTATTAAACGTTATTTTTTGAAAGACAATTCAATAACAAGTGAGGTGTTGTTTGTTTTTTATATGACAGAAAACATATTAAAAAATTATTTTAAGATTTGAGATAGAAATCGAAGTGTATAAGTTTCTCTACGCAAAGCACACACATGTGCGTGTGCTTTATATTAATAAAAATAAAGTACACACATGTGCCCGTGCTTTTTACCAAACAGCACACACATGTGATGTGAGCAAGTTTTTAATTTTTTATATGCACAGCACACGTGTGTGAGCGTAAAATGTTAGGATGTGCTGCGCATGTGTGTGCAAATACGAACCCTGCTAGAAATACATGGGTAATAAGAGATCCAGTGTTTTCACTACTGGGAAGACGAGTGTTATCGGATGATGTGGAATAACTCTCCCTAATTTCCATGAGCCAATGGTAAGATTACCTACCATCGCTTGACCAAATTTTTCACCGGTATCATGCATGTTCCTTCGAGACCAATGGATTTGGAAGCTTTTGGCTTCGCGATGGTCCGAATGAGGGATGGAATTCCAAAAATACAAAATGTGCCTAATGGACTGCGAAAATAGTGCCAAAAAGGAGACGAAAGTGTCACAAAATTGAAAATGGTTCCTTTTAAGTCTATTTAGGAGCCACATATGTATTTTTAGAAAAATTATCTATTTTTAATTTACTTCATTGCATTATTAGAGTAAAATCATATTAAAATAACACAATATTCCAATTACGAAGGGGAAAAACACTTAAATATAACTATTCGGACCTGTTTACACATAAACATACCTATGTGCGAAATAATAGCAGTGCGACATTTTGAATACATTGAATAATTTTTACTAATTTTATATAATGGCCCTTATTTTAATTTTTAAGTGATTTTAATTTTCGTTTTTTGAATCTATGAGTAATATATCTTCTTTTAAAGTACAAAACCATGTATCGGCATTCTGCGAAACCGCGTAACTGACATTTGCTGCCAAAAAATGGATCTACTCACACAAGCTCTTGGCTCAATCCTTATCCGTTCGTTCTGAAATTTACTAGCTAGAAATGCGATTGCTTTATAAAAAAGAGAACCATTTTGAAAAATTTGTGCTTTTACTCTCTAGAAAATAATTTATGTAACCTCACATACGCGGTTTTGCATTTTGTTGATACGCGGTTTTGTACTTTAAACGACGATATGATTGTTTGTTATATACTGGCTAAACTTCTGTAATTTATGATTGTGCCAAAACTGAATGAATTGTACCAAAAGTGCCCTTGTGAATGAAAGTGCCAAAAATGACACTATTGTGCCTAATTTTCCATCACTGGTCAGAATTTCAATGCTGATAAAGTAAGAGGCACACGGGATTTTATCAGTTTGAGTAGCCTTTGGAACACTCGATCGTTGGCCTTATCTGTCCAATAGCTCGCTCGATAAGGCACAATTACGGAGTGAAATTTCATCTCTGTTATCCCGCTTCATCGGATTACACCAAATCCGTACATTAACCACAGATTTCTAACAGCAGAGGTGAAGTTACAGATCTTCAGGTACTCTTCACGCTTATTCCGCTTGTGATCCCTAATGCGGGGCTAAAGTTTATGGCAGAAGTATACTCTGCGGTTCGCCATTGCCTGCCGAGGGGCGACCGCTCCTAGGAAAAACCAGGGATCGCACCTTTGTCCTACGGGGCGGAAGTACGCAGCTTTAACCACTCGGCTACGCCGGCAATGTTTGAAAACTTTTCGGAAGCTTTGTTGAATCTTGAAGGTAGTAAAAAAATAAAACAGAAGAGGCAAAGAAAATACGGACACTCTCACTTTCTCATTCACCCACTTCAGCGGATTAAAAAATTTCAAACTTTGTATATCAAGGTAAATCAGCTGTTCCAGTAACACCACCTTATATGAATTTGCCTTGCTTAGTGGTTTGTCGAAGAAGAGGAAGGTAACTCGAGCATTTTTTATAAACTCACCTCAAATGCACCATGTGAGTCTGGCGAACGCCAGAAAGTTGCAGCAAATGCACTGCACCACACAATCAAGATGTACACATTGACTCATCAATACAGGTGGCCATATGTCGTTTACGTGTAGTTTGTCCTGTAATCAGCCTTATTAGGCCTCGGTAAAACCGGTAACTTATCTTAGCGCTAAAAAAGAACTGGATAAACCGGTTTTATTGAACATAACAGATACTGTTAGTCAAAAATCATGACCAAAATTACAATGTCACTGCTAAAAATAGGTAAAGCTTTAATTTAAAAATCAATAACTCAAAACAAATTCAAAGTAAAACAGAAAAAAAAATTATGAAAAAATTCTCGCTTAATGGGGTTCATCGACCTTAAAAAGACTAGATCGTTAAACCACAGTCCTTTGCCGGGAAAAACTTTCCGACTGTTTTGGGAATGAGAAAACACCATCCGCTGAATCAGACTATTTAAATATAGTCTATTATAGACAGGACATCATCGAGAATCAATCAACAACTTCGTCAACCCTTACCCGTTGAATTTGATCATCGTGGACCAACGCTACATACATATCATAGACGAAGAGCACGAGCTTCTTCGTGGGGCTCGCGCTACTTTGACACAACTCCAATCTGGATATTGTAGCAGGTTAAACTGCCAAGTCCAATTCGAATAAGATGCCCCGACGACACTAACCACCTCTTTATATGTCCACTCACATCAGCTCATCTAATATCCCTCCCCCTACGCCCCAAACCCGTCGGAGATGGCCTTATCCTGCTACAATAAAAAAGTGGGAGATTTTCGTTTCCTTTTATTTTTAAAGTAATTTTATGTAGTGGAAAATTGTCCAGTATTCAGATATGTATGAAATTTAAAATATGGTACACGAATTAGGTTTTTCTGCCTGGTGCACGAAATGGCTCCGTGAATTATGGCCGCGTGTACTAAGACCGCAATTAATCAGGTCGCGATCCAAACCGGAAAGAAGGTCGAGCGGTTTTGATTCATTTTGAAAAGTGAAATTAATCCGCTATCAAAAAATGAATTGGGAAATGTGCGGTTATTTGTGCGATGGTTTTGCGATGGAGGCGGAGAAAAGTTTATCTTCCTCTCTCTGACCTCTCTACAAGACCTGGGGACCAGAGCTGGACGATAAGGATTACATGTGTAATCGATTGCATTTAGGATTACGACTACTTTAATCTCAATTTCAAAAATTATTTAGCTTGTTGGGATTACTGCAATCCTAATCATTTAGCATTCGTAATCCTTATCGCCCAGCTCTGCTATCCCCTATCCCTATAGGGACGCATTTGAAATTAATGTAAAACTAGCATTTTGACAGAGAAAATGTAAACTCGGGTTACGTCGTCCACATAACCCTCATCCATTAACCTCCAGATGCGCCATTCACAGCATTTTTGAGCGGGCACAATTCATTTTGACATGCGACAGTAGGCCGCCGGAGAAATATTCACGCGGTGTTAATTGCATCCCCCGCGCGGCATGACCGATTTTGTTGTTGATTTTGCTTTGTAAATCGGTATTTTTTGATTTTTATTTTTTCGATAAAAATAATCTTTAAATTTAGGTTTTTATTTTCGGTAAAATTTGACCGTAATTTGGTAATTTCTTAATTTTTCCATCAAAAATAATCGTCATGATGGATTAATTTTTGCGATAATTTTAGCCGCTATAATGGAGATCGCAGTTATATGACAGTTTTGAATCTTGTATGATCTAAAATATTTAAGCTGAAAATAACGATTTATCAGATTATAGCAGCAACATTTTTTCGGGTAATATAATGTAACTTTAACAATTTAAGTGCTATCAAATACAAATGCTCAAACAAGCGCTTCACCGGGAATGGGCAAAAAAACCGCAGAGCCGCTTGCTTGATTGCTATAATTGAGGTAGGCATTTTTAATGTCAAACACTTGGTCGTTAAGTAGTAAACACATATTTATGTACAGTTGTCCACGAAATAATAGGAGTGCGACATTTTTACCATTTTTGAGAACTTTACTTTTGGATAATTTAATGTTTATTTCTCTTTTTATAAAAGTTTATCAGATTGTACAATAAACTTTTACAAAATTTATAAAAATTCAAAAATTAAAAATTTTGTAATCAGAATTTTTAGAATTTATAGTAATATATTGAAGTGCAAGTTTCGAGCTGCTAAAAAATCCCGTTGATTTTTTGCAATTTTTTTCTGGCAGTGTTTTCCATATACATAAAAGAAAATTGTCGAACATACTTTGTATGAAAAAAATGCGAAACATCTTACACCATAAAAACTCTAAAAAATCAACAGGATTTTTTACCAACTTGAAACTTGCACTTTATTGTACTAATGGGCTATAAAACTAAATACCAATGTTTTTCTAAAGATTCTAATTAAAAAGTTTGACATTTTGGTGAAGATTTTTCGCATTTTTATAATTTGTGTACAAAGTTTGAAATGAATAAGTCCACGGTGGTTGTTGTACTATAACTTGCTAGACTTATAAAAAAAAAATTAAAAAATAATAAATATTAAATAAAGAAAAGAAAAGTAATCAAAACTGGCCAAACTATCGCACTCCCATTATTTTGTTGACTACTGTATGTATTTATTTAGGTACATACGTACAAAACATCTGCGTGGCACGCTTGTATGGACGTAAACTGTACACAATTTTATGCGCCCATAAGTATGCTAAAATGTGTATATTTAGTGTAGTAAGCCACTGCTTTCATGCTTTTTGTAGATAAATATTTATTTTTTCTTCTTTAAAAAGCTGACCCATTACTTTTCTCGCATTTGAATTATTTAGTTTGGTAGCAGCTTTTACTCAAGTTCTGTAGTAAGCTTTTTGCTGCTACTCATTAATGCAAGAAAAGTTTGTTTATTTTGAATTTTATTTGATNTGTTGCTACTCATTAATGCAAGAAAAGTTTGTTTATTTTGAATTTTATTTGATAGCAACAAACAAAGCAAACAATAAAAATTTCACTTGGATTTTATTAATTTAATTATTATTTTTTTTTAACATACATACTTTAGTATGTAAAGCGACCATTTAAATATAAGTTTCAAACTGCAACAAAAATCTAAAAAATGTGGAAAATTTTCATAAAATTTTAAACTTTTTATCAGAAAATTTTTTTTAGAAAATTTTTCGGTTGTGCATATTCTTTCATAATTTTCAAACAAACTTTGTATGGAAAAAAATGCGTGGCACCTCAGACAAAAAGGGATTCTCGAGGTCTTGCAAGCCCTTGACGATGCACGGATTGCACGGTAACAGCCGGTTTTCCTATGGGAAAATGTATCATATTCTACGTGTGACTTCGATATTAAAATTTTATACAAATTTAAAAAACGTGTCAACAAAGGGGTGTGCTATCCTATCTATCTATTTTATTAAATTTTAGTACATATAATAAATTGCAAGTTTCGATTGGCTACAAAATACTATTGATTTTTGACATAATTTTTTGTTGACGGTTGCATTTTTATCCATATAAAATTTGTGTCGAGCATACTTTGTATGGAAGAAAATGCATGACACTGTCAACAAAAAAAAAAAATAAATAAAAAATCAACGGTTTTTTGTATAAATTATAATGCTAAAATTTAATGGGTTAAGAAACTGTAGTTATACCCGAGTTTTTCTAAAATTATTATGAACTTATGCACTGCAGGTCATTAGGATAGCACGATCGTTGAAATGTTTTTTTTTTTTTTAATTTGTACATATAAAATTTTAAATTCAAAGTCAGACGTAAATAGAATATGCTACATCTTTATAAAAAATAATGAGTATTAAACACACAAAAGAACAACTGTACATACTGATGATCAAAAGGTTCTGCTAATCTAATGACTGGGAGTGTATATTGGATGGTATTACATACATATTTAAATTTTGTGTCTACCTACCCTTAATGGCGATCAAGCCACGCAGGAAGCAACTAGTAACTTCTTATCTCAGTGCATCGTCGCGTCGCTGAAAATTGACTCCTAACTTGTACGCCACACTCATTAACTATTTCGGAAAACCATAAGCAGCACGCAAGCACCAACGATGCGACCAATGTCGCACTAATGAAGCAAATATGTAGAAATAAATATTTGCTATTGAATTTCTCCACAGCTCGCTTACCATCCATACGATCGGTAAATTTATATGTTCTTATCTATTTCTCAATTAAAAAAAAGGAAAATAATAGTAATAAGAAAAATCAATTTCCCACAATTTTAATGCATTTGCCTGCCACTAAACCTTTGTTGTTTTTATACATTTCCTCATGAGTTCTCTTATCGCTTCAACTAAGTAAATAGTGGTTGGTAACTTTTCGATAAAGATAATTTAATAAAGCAAATATTTCCACTGAAATGAAAAGGAAACTAAGTTTTACATACATACATACTATGTATGTGCTTACAACATTCTCGTATAACAAATCAATATATTTACGGTTCTGTTGTAATGGAGATCTACTTACAATATTTTTGTGTATTTTTTTTTGTTGGAGGGCATTCATATCCAATACTCGGCATTCAATTTCCTATGCTTTTACAAGCGATCGGCGTAGCTATTTCGATTCTCCAAGCTATTGTTTATGACTTTCATCAAAATATTTTGGTTCCACCACACTCATACTCGTATCTAGTTTTATTGTTAATTACTCTAATTTAAATGCAGCTATACCGATATACTTACATATGCACATATAGGTAGTTATCTATTTCGATATTAATAGCTTCAGAAAATTTTCGTTTTGTGAATTTTTATTTCATTTCTAGGAATTTTTCCATGTGCATTAGGGTGGTCCAGAACATGGTTAAATAAACAATTGTGTATTATTACCGGGAATCTCCTGCAGATAAACAGCGTTTTCCGATAGAAAAATTTAGATTTTTAAAAACTATACCATTTCTACGAAAAGTTTTTTTCCCATATCAAATACGTGGGAAAATTTTGGTGCTTTGAGCGACCTCTAAATATTTTTTGATTTCAGAATGAAAAAATAGAGGTATATTTTTTCGGTATAGAACAATCCTAGGAGGTGAGAGCATAAAAATTCCGACTTTACTTTTTCACATGCATTTTTGGACCGCCCTAATTTGCATACTTCTACATATGTAATTTTTCTTGAAATATCAGCTAAAGAAACTTGCATTTTTTATAATAAAATTGAATGCGCTACAAAACAGCATAACATTTTTCTAAAGAATCTGAAATAAAAATTTGATATTTTGATGATTTTTTTTTAATATTTAAAAATTTTCTTGCAAGGTTTTTTTCTAGTAAAATTTATTAACAAGAACAGAAGAATCGATTTATCACAAAATTTCTCAGCACTTTGAACTTAAAATTTAATATCAACAAAAAAAATAAAAGTAAAAAGTCGAGCTCAACTGGTCTGTTATAAATTTGTTTAGCTTACATTAAAACAAGTAAGAAAGTCTAAGTTCGGGCGGAGCCGAACATTAAATACCCGGCGCAATTATTAAATATATGTTTTCCACCTTTCCGAAAGCTACCGCTACACGATAAGCCGGGGTGTATAATTTTTAAGTAAATTAACGTCCTTAAATTTCGAAATATTGNCGTGGTTATTGTCCGATTTCGCCCATTTTCAATACCATCCGTCCTATGCCCAAAAGAAGTCCACGTACCAAGTTTCGTTAAGATATCTCAATTTATACTCGAGTTATCGTGTGCACAGACGGACGGACGGACGGACGGACGGACAGACAGTCACCGCTTAATCGATTTCTCTTTTCATTCTGATCATTTATGTATTCATTTGTCTATATCTATCTCGATTCGTTTTGCCTGTTACAAACAACCGTTATGTGAACAAAGTTATAATACCCTTGTGCACAAGTGCGCTCGGGTATAAAAAAAATAATCAAATTCTAGTTTTGCACCACTGCGCAGTGGCTCGGAACTACCCCGGACTTCTGCAGTTGAGCTCCTAAAAGCATAGTGGCTAGGGCGATTTTTCCAAACCGGTTTACATCGTTTTTTTTTTTTGGATATCTGTAGGCGGTTTTTTGAAATCTTGGATACGGCGGCAGACACTACTCAAATTCGAAAAAAGTCAAAAATGAAATTAAGTATTATAAAAAGAGTTAAAATAAGACTAAATGTGAACTTTTCACAGATTTTTATTTGTTTTCTTCTTCTTATTTATTGGCGCTGTAACCGCCTAAGAAATTTTGTTTTACTTTTGATATAAAAAAAACGTTGAACTTATTTTGCTTCGTCTTTTCTAAATAAAAGCTATCTTTACTGTTAATAATTTTATTGTAATTTTTGGTCCTGACTTTATACCAAGATAAGCATTTTGGGTGTATGAAAACTATGTAAAATAAAATCGGTTTATCCGATTTTTTATAAATTTCAAAATAGGGAACCGGTTTTTTCTTTTAAATAACTCGAAAATAGGTTTTGAAAAAAAAGGAATACCCTAATACCGTAGTAGTGGCGTAGTTGATTGAAAAAATAAGGAAAAGTGTAGTAAACGATCTCAAATAATAATATATATGTATCTATATACATAAATGTGTATTTTTTAATGTTATTCTTTCGGTCATAATTTATCGATGTTTTGCAATTTTTATTTAATCAATCAAGTGTTATCGGTTTTCTTCTCTTAGCATCGGGTTTATTGTAATCGAAAAAAATAATCACAATATCGACTATACATACATAATCGATTATATAAGATCGAAAGTCCCGAAGACCAATTTTAATGGTTAAATTATGATTTTTATTTAAAAATCCTACCTATTGCGGTCAGTGTTTTATTTGATTTGATTTTAGTTTATTTTTTATTTTGCTTTTTTTTATATAATTTGTATTCTATTTACTAACTCCCCCTAATCAACGCTGAGCATTTTAGGCTATTTAAAAATTTAAATTGCATTATGAGAAAGTCAAATTTCGTGGATTTTTGCAACAAAGTTGTCGATTTTCTGAAAAAGGCGTAAAAATCCCAAAAAAAAGTACGAAAGCGCCCTCTGGCGGCCCTCAAAAGAAAAAAAATTAATGCCAGAAATGGATTCGTCGTCGCCAAAACCTCCGAATACACATTTTGGCTAGGTTTCAATACAGCTGTTTCTACAGATGAGCGACTTTGTGAAAAAAAACTAGATAGAAAAAATCGCTGGCTCGAAATTCATTTTAGACCTATGGTTTCTTGGGCAAAAATGCTTGAAATGACCCAAATAATCATAATCGCGATGTGCCTCTGTTAATTTTTTTTGGGCCCCTACAATCTCCAACTTAAGGTCGACTAAATTTTTAAGATAAAATCTTGAGCTTAAGATCACTCTTTATGCACGAGACGCATTAAGATAATACCAGATTTCCAATGAGAACACAATTAAATACATTTAATTAAATTAAGAATTTATTAGCAAGGGGTTTAAGAAAATAAATCGAAAATGTAAGAGTTAATTTCTCGTAATTTTACGATAAACTTTCTTAAGAAACCAAAAAAAAAATCAAAACTACATATTTATCACAGCTGATCTCATTAAATAACCAATGCATACTTATTGCTTCATAACTGAGCTAAAATCGAATATCTCTTCACTCTCATTCGAGTCAAATGCAAAGCAAATACATATAAGAAACTTACAAGCTGGGCTTTAAAGTGGAGCTTTCGCTTGAGTCACCAACAAAAAATCAAGTCAAGTTCTTTCGTTACACTCCATTTCAACTCCAGTTCGTTGCTGCCCATTGATAGTTTGAGGAGACCGGTCGGTGGTACATTTATGTAGTTTGTTGAGTTGGTGCGTTGGATTTGCTTCGTGGCTTCATTGGAGCGCCAGTCATTTGTTAGCGATCTTCGAAGACAGTACGAGTTGAGTGCGCGACGGAAAACCATACGAATTGTGGAAATTTGAAACGTTGATGAACGAAATGTGAAGTACGAATTGTAAAAGTGTATATATATTTGTGTACTAAACAACTATTTGAACGTTGTATTTGAATTCCATACGCGAAAAGTGGTGTGTATACGGGCCATATTAAAGCAAGGATGAAAAATAATTGCGCGGTCAAAACAAAAAGTGCGAGACTTAAATTGACTTTACTAAGTTAAATAATAGATGTATGTAAGTAACATTAATAATAATAATAATAATAATAATGCCGTTGCATTTTTAATCATAAAGAAGTTTGAAAACAAAAAATAACTGACCGACAGAGTGCGTATAGTATATGTATGTATGTATTAATAGACCGTGATAATGAATACCGGCCTTATGGAATAGTAATTTTTTCACTCAGCATAAGTGAATGTAAAAAACTAATAACGAAAAAAACGTTGGCGTAAAGGATTTGCACAACTAATCTATGCACACAGATACTAGAAAATGAAAAAATATGTTCTAAACTAAATAAATTATTGACAACAGAAATCCAAAATATTTAGCTTCCATATTTTTTGTAATAAAAAATTTATGAAGGAATCAAGGTGCAAGGAATATATGTGCGTACATACATATGTATATGTATGTATAGATAGATGTATTAAAACTTAACCGTAAAAATTAAAAAAAAATCTGAAGAAATTTTGACTTTGTGTGACATAAATAAAGTTTGATACTAAAAAAATTAAAAAAAAGACAACATTACAAAAACACAACGTCCAGCGAATTGGTCTACTATCATACCGTAAAAATTAAAAAAAAAATTAAAAAATTTCACAAATTTTGACTTTGTGAGATATATACTTAGTTTGATCGTACGAGTAACAAAATTTTAGACCTAATACCTATCTATTGTGAGTCTAAAAACTACTATTGAACGGAATTTTTAAGAGGTAAGTTGCCTTGTTATTAAAAAACTTAAATTTTTAATATTTTTTTAAACAAAAATTTTAGAAATATAAACAGTATTACAGAAAAATTAATGGTACATAAGCCGAAAATTAACATTCAATACAGATATCTCGCCTATTACAGAAGGTTTTACTTCCACCGACACCGCAGCTGTCTCTATTTTACCATAGCTCACTCAGCTGTGACTAATACAGACATACCTGTATTATTTCTTTAAATCTTTATGCTTAAGATCTGACCACAGATTTATATATGTACGTATGAATGAAAATACACTCGCATCAAATATACCGTATACCACCACGCAAAACATGAGAAATAGGCAACAATCGTCTATGGCAACAAATTGGTGAATCACCGATTTATTGCCGTGGTGAAAAATCGGCAAAATCATTTCTTTGATGCCAATTTTAGAATAAATAAGTTATCAAAAATTCCCAAACTCATAAATTTCGNCGACTCACCGATTTATTGTCGTCGTGACAAATCGGCAAAATCATTTCTTTGATGTCAATTTTAGAATAAATAAGTTATCAAAAATTCCCAAACTCATAAATTTCGCATCAACAGTATTATCCAAAAGCGTATAATTTATACCAAAGACAGGATTGACAATATAGAAAGACCCATAGCGACTCAATAGAAGAGAAATGACTGGCGTGCGACCCGGAAAAAATCGCTTAGCCGGTTACAGCGCCAATAAAGAAGAAGCTACAAATACGTCTATTCGACTATCGCTTCCTTAATATAGAAAGGGTTTATCAAACATTGTTCTTTCTTAATAGAGTAGTTATAAAACAATATAAAAACTTAAGGTTTTAAATTTAAATTTTCCTTGTCCATGTCCCATTTCAGAGACTTTTCGAATATATTTTTGTAGGAGCGTAGCAACAAATAAGCGTTGCTCATATTAATAATAGATTAGCCATTGCGACCGCTATTAGAAAAACCCGTATTCTTTATTTTTTTGATGTTGGTGGGAAACTGGGCTCTGCAGAATGGTAGTGCCTACCGCCAACCACTACTAAATCTCCCCGTGGAAACCACATCTAAGATAATCGCTGAGTAAAAACCGTTATTGTGTATAAATTGTGTATCGCGATTCCTNTTAAGAGTGGATTAGCCATTGCGACCGCTATTAGAAAAAATCGTATTCTTTATTGTTTTGATGTTGGTGGGAAACTGGACTCTGCAGAATGGTAGTGCCTACCGCTAACCACTACTAAATCTCCCCGTGGAAACCACATCTAAGATAATCGCTGAGTAAAAACCGTTATTGTGTATAAATTGTGTATCGCGATTCCTACAGGGACACTTTTAATAAATTTCTGTACGTTTACATGCCAGCTTGAAGCACCTTTCTTCTTTGCCTTGCTTCTTGCACAGCTTTTTTTCTGGGTTCTTGTTTTATCGGGGTGCTGCCCGTGTTTTGGCATTCGTTGTCTCAATTGATTTTTTATTATCATTTGTAGATTTTTTTAAAGCGACCACATTGATGTGGTTGCTCACTTGACAGTGTTACTGTTGCCGGTACGTCGCTTTCGCAGGTTAACTCTGCTTCGGTGCGGCTGCGTTATTATTGTTTTTGTTTTCGAGTGTGGCTTGTGAGGCGATCCCTCGCCTGCGGGAGTTACACACCATCAATATTGGGGGAAAACAACAAGTGTTCAAGCAATTCGAAAGCAACTACAACAACTGGTAGTTTATGGTGGTCATATTAAATATAAAAGCTGCAGTAATAAATAAATCAAAATAAAATCATGGGTTGAAAAAAAAGTTGATTGAATGAAAAAATTTAAGTAGTATAAGTGTAAGGGAAAAATCTTGAAAATATAAGATTTTGATTTTTGCAATAGTGGTTACGAAAGCAAATTTCAAGTGGCTTAGAAGAAATGGTAGTCCATCATACAAACATACTTGCATATATGTATGTACATATGTATATGTACATGTACGTATGTTTGTAAGCTGGGATTTGTGCGTGGCTGCTGAAACAAAATATTCATAAGTTTCAAACTCCTTAAGCCAAACTGACTCATCTTGCCAAATTTTTGTATTCTTGTTTGAATTCTCTGCGTTGTTTGGCTACATTTCATAGCCGCAGGTCACATTAAAGCGAGAAGAGTGAATTTTTAGATTTAATATGTATTTCTAAAGAAGCTCTCATGCTTGTGAATAGGATAGAGCATAAAAGGTCGGTGTAAAGATGAATGAAAATTAGGAAAAATGTGTAGGGTTATTCATGCTGAGTTAATTTAAGTCAAATAATGGGTACGTTCCAGACAGATATGTTAAAGATAAAGAATTCACATTGTCTCATTAAGGTTTTAATTGTCTCTATTTTTTAACATCAGGGACCGAGAACGCGTTCCAGTTTTGGTTTAGTTCTGCACGGAACAAAATGTCAAGAACTTTCCCACAAAAGGGCCAAACGGGAACGAAAATATTGAGAGCCGTGTGAACGGGAACAAAATGAGAACAAAAGAAAAGAGAAAAATACAAAATGCTTACAAATCTCTCGTTAACATTCTCAAGAACAGAAGGAGAACGAAACTTTCGGGAACGTTTCCAATGAGAACAAAATAAAAACGAACGAACTGGAAAACGTGGTCAAGGGGGACCGAATAAGAACAAAAGTATGGAGAACGTTCTGCTAGCGAACAAAACGAGCACAAAAGTTTTGAGAACTTTACGTTAAAAACGAGAGGGGCATCTGCATGGTGGAATGAAACATCGTTTCAGTGAGAACCACGACTGTTAGTTTTAAGCCAGACGAAAGCTGGATTATTTCAATTTCCAGGTCGTTTATCATTAGGGTGATTGATTAGGATCGTTCCACAGGGTTTTGTTCTTATATAATTCCCATTGTGAACGTTCTCGACAGTTTTATTCTTATTTCGGTTTCGGTGTTCACATTTGGTTTCGATCATACCTTTTGTTAGATTGAAACCCCTCAAGGGATGGTTGGGTGAAGTGTTACATTTCTTTTCAATATTCTATAAATTCCTCCGCGTAAATATGCTCAAAAATTGGGCGGCATTATGATAAAGAAATATGCAGAAAGCTGAAACTTTGGGAAAATATTTTTTGGTGAAACTTTGGGGAAAATATTTCGTTGATGACTCTCCATGAAACGTCTGATAGTAATTAAAGAAATGCTATTTGATTTTCCTGACAGTTTATCATCTTTGAGCTTTAGTTTAAGAATCTTGCATTCAATACGACAGAGGAAATCTCTGTGATAGTTATAAGCTTATCATAGCTTCAGAAATAAAGTTTTTTGTTGAAAATTCTCTTTTTTTTGCCGTTTTAAATAGAAACCACACATTTTAAGTAAAATTGTGATCCTGATTATTTTGAAAATAAAAAAAATTAATTTATGATCGATTTTTGCAAGGAAAAAAGAAAAAAAAGCTTGCTTGATTTTTTGGAGCGATGCAATTGATAATTTTTTTCTAAGATCGAAACGAACTTCTTTGATCATAAAAATTCAATGAAATCCCTAAAGCGCAGAAGAAATCCAGAAAACTCCCACTAAAACCCAAAAGCCTTCCAAATATCTCAAAAAAAACTAAGGATCTCGAAATCGCAATCCGGAGAAGCTCCGAAAAAATTCATAAAAGTCCCGTCAACGCCCAAAAGCTCTAGAAAAATAAAACACGAAGAATTTCAAATAAAAAAAAATATCTCGGAATGTCTAGAAAATATTCCGAAATAAATACAACACGAAAAATGTCTTTTATTACCAATGTCTAACACTAAAAAGCAAAATTATAATCTACCTGGACCTGAAAGATTCCAAAAGCCTTAAAACGTCTCGAAAAAATCGCGCAGAGTTCAGGAATATTTCAGTTCTCAAGAACTGCCAAAATATAAAACACCCAAAAAATCCAGAAGGTCCCAAAGAAATACAAAAAAAAAACATGATGAATCCCATTATAAAAAATACGGAACGGTATTGAAAATTTCCCGAGAAAATCTCGGGAAGTTAAAGAAAACACCGGAAAATGAAAAGCAAATGTAACGGGTTATTTTCTGGTCAAAAATCTTCATTCAGGTTTCGCCTTTTACTTTTGCCTTAAAAAATAAAAAGTACGTAATAATCAGCATTTCGCGATAACGGGTATTTTAGAAAATGCTCTAGGTTAGTTTCTTCCCTATAAGTCAAAATTTAAAACTAACTTTTATCTGGGGTCTTTCAAGTCTCTCCTGGCCCTTAACAATATTAAAAAAAAAAAAAAATTTTTAAATCAAAAATTTTTCTACATGAGAAAAAACGATAGAATTACCGCTAATAATCCAAAGAAGGCACTTTAAGTGAATACAGTAAAGAAGTCGTCCTGTTTCCAACGCTGTCAACCAGGAAATTAACAATGGACCACTTTCACTATTTGTTCAAAACATTGCATACGACCTTTCTCTGCACTAATTACATGCATTCTGAGTAAAATGACCGTCACTTTAAGCCGGCCTTTCTACCACATATGTATGTACATAACTGTCACATTAGATATCAAGAATTAAACTACTCAAACACTTAAACTAAAACTTGTTTGGTATTGATTTCCTTAAAACCATTAAGTCTCAAAGTGACCAAGTAAATTTCACGTTTACAAAAACGCAAATATTTAATCACTCACCATTGTATATTCATAGTACATTCATACGTGACAAACAGCTTCGAAAAATCTCGCTTGCCTTTACCCATTTATTTGCGAATCTTTGTTTTTGCTCTTTACAAAGTAACACATTTGTTGCATGCCACAAGTGCATGCCAAGCGCAAAGTACCGCTTTTTGTATTGCTCTAACTGGTTTTCCTTTTTTATTATTTAAATTTTTTTCCATAGTTGTTTGTTTTTGTTGGGTTTATTTTTCACGCTGTCTCATTTGTGCCACTTTTAATTTTTTGCTCTTCATATGAATTTAACTTTTTTTACTTTTTTACTCACCACCAATAAATAACTTACATAGATTGGTGCATAAAATTAAATATCTTTGCCTAAAAGGAATATTGCCGGCTGTAAAATTTTGTTTTGTTTTGTTTATAAATATTTCTTTAATGTGCGCTTTAAAATTCAGAAGGTGGTGCTTCAAAGGTGGTCCCATACTAATTTCTTTGGTTTAGATCCGATCATGAAGAAATAACGGTACTCTTAAATTATTCTATGAGAATTGAAGTCGGTATTGTTTTTAGCTTAAAATTTACTTGTTAATATTTATGTACATATAATGTTTTTTATGCAAAACTTTTTTTTTTGATAACAATATTGTTCAAGCATTAACCAAAACCATATCGATGGTCCTGTGCAATAACGACACATATGTAAATCAAACTTTCAAACGACATGGGTTAGATAAAGTCATATTAAACTGAGAAGACTGCTTACCATAGGTGGGAAAGATAACCATAGCTGAAGCTGGGAAATGATCAGTGGTAGTTGATTTACTATTACTGATACTATTTAGTTGGGACTCCTAGTGTTGTCTGCGGATAAAAATAAGTACACTTAGTCCTTTTTTATGCGTTCCTCAGAAAGCCGCATAAAAAATCCGCATAAAAAAGATCTTTACTTTCATACAAAAACAGGGGATGCATTCCAGCATTTTCCAAAACCGCATAAATCCAGATAATCCATGTTAAATTCTTAAAAGCCGCATAAAAACATCCACAGAGGCAATACTAAGCAAAACGAAATAATTTATTTCTTTACGTCAACACTTATTCTTCCATGTAAAACTGAACATTAATGAAATAAATAAAATTGTATCTGTATTTTAACCAAAAACAAAAAAAATACAGGCATTATGTAAGAATACAAAGACAAATTATTTATCAGAAACATAGTCTCCTACACATTGAAATAAAGGGTTTGAAAAACCGAATAAATTCAAATCCGCATAAAAAGAGACCGAAGTGTAATCCTAAATAGAATTCAGACTTGGTGCACCTCTCAGATCGTAAGAGTCAAAAACAAACTTGAAAGTGTTTATGTGGGTGACATGGTACTGTGGTGTTCATGTTCACGAACTAACCGATGAACTAGCGAACTGTGGTTCTGCGAGTCACTCGAACGGTACAAAAGCCTATTACACTGTGCGACAGTGTAAAACCAAATGAAAGTGATACTTTTAGGTGTCCGTAACACTAAGTTAATGGCTTTTTTGAGTTTAGCTCAAATAAGGAAGATATCCTTGATTCAATCCTTGTACGCAATTTATTCTTTAATTAGGTTAAGTTCGTAAAAAATATTCTTAGAAAATATTTATATAAAGTTTTTTGATACAAGGAATTAATTTTTGAAGTTTGTTTTTTATTGGCTCTGCGCTAGATGGCGTGCAGACCAATTTATTTGAATTTCATTGAGTTTAAATAAATACTAAATTTAGGTCCCTTAAAAAAATTCATTCGCGATGTGAAATTTACATTATATGTATTACGAATACTAATTTTAAACACGGCAATCAATATTTTAAACCGAAATGAATTTATTTATAGTATTTTGTTTTATTCTTTTGTCTACTCAGGGCTATCATGGTATCCATCGTAGAAAAACTAAGAATTCAAATGCCTGCTACGAATACGAAAAAATTGCTATACCTGAATCCGAGTGAACTCGAAAAAATCGTTGCCAGCTTCGAATGCTGATTCGAAACCAGCTATCTAGTACAAAGGAAACAATAGACATTTATGTATGCCATTTTGCTCACGCTGCCTCAGCAGTCGCAATGGCCGAGTGAGCAAAGTACTAGACTGCCAGTTGAGAGATCCGAGTAGTCGGGCAGCGGAGCTTCTTTTTTCTTTCAATTTTTGTTTCTTTTTTCTAATAATTTTTTTAGATTAGATTTTATTGTTTAAAAAAAAAAAAATTGCTTCTTCAACAAATTCACTTAGAATTACACGTAGAATCCTTCTGTGCTATACGCGCAGGGTCGAAAAAATCTGCCATACAAATTGACCCGCCCTAATGTACATACATAGAAGTGGATTTTTCGTTTTAACCATACTTTCTACTCGTTTTTTATCTAATGTATATATGTACGCATGTATAACAATAAATGAAACTCCGAACTGATTTAGCCGCTGCATAAATCCTCCAAGTGCTGTTCTTATACCGTTCACAATAAGATATAAACCAAATCTTGGTTCGGTCACTCTTGCAGAGACCGATGGGATCAAGTATCTAGAGATTACGCCATATAAGATAAAAAACTGCAACCCCCATCTTGTGAAAGCTGGTGCTTAAGCCGGTCCATGTGAGCCTGCAGAAGACTTTTTGGAAGAACTTGAGGACTGCACTCAAAGCTGATACGGGTGGCTCTACCGTACGATCGTCCGTCCGATTGTATCTTATGCAACGGTAGTATGGTGGCTGAGGACTGTGCAAAAACCCGCCCTACTACCGCTCAATAAATTACCAAGAATAGCATGTCCCTCAGCCACTGGATCGATAAGAACCTGGTCAATTGCGGCTCTGGAGTCGCTTCTAGGATGGGCTTCTGTCCATATATTTACTCAAGAAAAAGCAGCCAAGAGGGAGCTGCAGAGCATCTAACGACTGCTTCCAAAAAAAGAAACTTCACGCAGGCTTCTTGGAAAGATACCATGTTTGGAAATTTGCGGAGTTGCTGAACTTATAACCAAATAGATCTGCTTTGACAGAAAGTATCAAGTGGAAATTCCAGAGAACAATTATGATGGGATCCTTTATCCCAGATATGTACATTGGTATTCAGACGGTTAGACAATGAATGATAGAGCAGGTGCACCAAACTATCAATGCCCATGGCCAATGGTGTGCCAGATTTTAGCTATTCTGGATTGTGCTAAATTAAACCCTGAAAAGGGTTTAGAGCTACCTTTTCTAGTTATCTTCTCAGATAGTCAAGGATGATGAAATCCAAGTTTGATATAATTCACAATATATTTGCGTAAACGTAGATGTCAAATACCAATGCCATACATATGTATGTACATACATAGTATGTTTAAACTTTCATCTGCTAACGCTATGTTGTGAATGAATATTTTTTATGAAGCAAGGAAATAATAGTTCAACAACAATTTATTAGGAAAGAAACCTAATTACTTAAATATCATAAAAATGTATGTAAAAAAAAA